>NC_057797.1:294082147-294364544 GCF_018294505.1 Triticum aestivum | reverse complement strand
AGCGAGCGATTGGACGCGGGCGGCGGCGTGGGCGTGTCCGGCGGCGGACGGACACGTCCGGCGCGGAGAGGGGAAGTTTTAGGGTTTGGACCCGAAAAAGAAGGAGGTGGAGGCCTATTTATACATAGAAGGAGCTAGGAGACTCCAAATGGAGTGCGGTTTTCGGCCACGCGATCGTGATCGAACGGCCAAGAGGATGGAGGGTGTTTAGCTGGGTTTTGAGCCACTTTGGAGAGGTGTTGTGCTGCAACACACACGAGGCCTTTATGGCTCCTCGGTTAATCGTTGGAGTATCAAACGAAGTCAAAATGGCATGAAACTTGACAGGCGGTCTACCGGTGGTATACCAAGGCCGCTTGGCAAGTCTCGGTCCAATCCGAGAACGTTTAACACCCGCACACGAAAAGAGGCAAAAGGGGATGCCGGAATACAAAACGAACAACGGGGAAAATGCTCGGATGCATGAGACGAACACGAATGCAAATGCGATGCACATGATTACATGATATGAGATGCATGACATGGACAAAAAGAAAGACGAAGACAAAACCCAACCACGAGGGAATATCATAACTTAGTGCCGAAAATGGCAAGAGTTGGAATACAAATATGGCAAGTTACATATGGGGCGTTACAACCCTAGCCGGCTTAAAGCATCAGCCGCCTCATTTTCCTGTGATCAACATGCTCCACTTGATAGCCATTGAAATGACCAGCAATAGCATCAACTTCTCGCCGGTAAGCCGCCATGAGTGGATCTTTAGAATCCCAAGTGCCTGAGACTTGCTGAGCCACCAAATCTGAGTCACCAAAACACCTCACCCGGCTTAGATTCATCTCTTTAGCCATCTGAAGACCATGGAGCATGGCCTCATACTCAGCTGCATTGTTATTACAAAGGAACATCAACCTCAAAACATAACAAAATTTATCACCTCATGGGGAAGTCAAGATAATTCCAACCCCCGAGCCTTCCAACTACCTAGATCCATCGAAGTGAATAGTACAATATGTGCTATTTGACTTCTCCTCAGCCATCTGCAGCTCAGTCCGGTCATTAATAAAATCCACAAGTGCTTGAGACTTGATAGCTGTCCGAGGCATATACTTCAAACCATGGGGTCCAAGCTCAATGGCCCATTTGGTTGCCCGACTTGTGGCTTCTCTGTTTTGAATAATATCCCCAGAGGAGCAGGACTGACCACAGTGATGGGATGACCAAAGAAATACTACTTCAATTTATGACTAGCCATGAACACCCCATAAACCAGCTTTTGCCAATGTGGGTATCTCTGCTTGGATTCAATGATTACCTCACTGACATAATAAACCGTCCGCTGAACCGGATATCCATTGCCTGATTCCTTTCTTTCCACAACAATTGCCACACTGACGGCTCGACTATTAGCAGCCACATATAACAACAAGGGCTCATTATCAATAGGAGCAACAAGGATCAACGGTTTAGCTAACTATTTTTTCAAGGCCCCAAACACCTAATCAGCAGCATCACTACAGACAAAGTGATATGTTTTCTTCATCATCTGATACAAAGGAATAGCTTTCTTGCCCAGCCGGCTTATGAATCGGCTTAAGGCCGCAATACGACCCACCAGGCACTGGTCATCATTAATACATGCCGACTTAGCCAAAGAAGTGATAGCCTTGATTTTCTCCGGGTTAGCTTCAATGCCCCTTTCAGAAACAAAAAATACAAGAGCTTGCCTGCTGGCACACCAAAGACACACTTGGCCAGGTCAAGCATCATTTTGTAGACCCGGAGATTGTCAAAGGTCTATTTCAAATCATCTATCAAGGTTTCCTTCATCCTCGATTTCACAACAATATCATCTACAAAAGCATGAACATTACGTCCAATCTGGTCATGGAGGCAATTCTAGACACACTACTGATAAGTCGCCTGGGCACTCTTGAGCCCAAAAGGCATAGACACATAACAGAAGGCTCCAACGGGGGTTATGAAAGCCGTCTTCTCCTCGTCCTTAACCGCCATCTTGATATGATGATAACCAGAGTAAGCATCCAAAAAACACAAACGCTCACAACCCGCCATAGCATCAATGATCTAATCAATATGAGGGAGAGCTAAAGGATCAGCCGGACATGCTTTGTTAAGGTCTATGTAATCCACACACATCCGCCAAGTGATGTTCTTCTTAAGAACTAGCACCGGGTTAGTCAACCACACATGATGAAAAACTTCAATGATAAACCCCGACGCCAAGAGCCGGGCCACCTCTTCACCAATGGCCCTGCACCTCTCTTCATTAAAACAAAGAAGGAATTGCTTGACCGGTTTAAACTTTGGACCAACATTAAGAGTGTGCTCACTGAGTTCCCTCGGTACAACTGGCATGTCAGAAGGTTTCTATGCAAAGATGTCCCGGTTCTCACGGATGAACTCGATGAGCGTGCTTTCCTATTTTGGATCCATATTAGCATTGATACTGAACTTCTTGGATGAATCGCTAGGAACAAAGTCAACCAGCTTAGTGTCATCTGCCGACTTAAATTTCAACAGAGGGTCATGCTTTGTGGTTGGCTTCTTCAAAGCTGTCATATCTGCCGGGTCAACATTATCTTTGTAAAATTTCAACTCCTTCATTGCACAGGCAGTCTCAGCATAAGAAACATCGCCCTCTTCACACTCCAAAGCTATCTTCATGTTGCCATGTACAGTGATGGTACCCTTATGACCTGGCATCTTAAGCTACAGATAAACATAACAAGGCAGGGCCATAAATTTAGCATAAGCCGGTCGTCCCAATAGGGCGTGGTAAGGGCTTCTGATCTTCACCACTTCAAAAGTCAGTGGCTCAGCTTTGAAATCATTATCATCTCCAAAGACCACTACCAAAGCTATCTTACCCACTGGATGCGCCGACTTACCGGGCACCACACCATGAAAAACAGTAGAGGACGGCTTAAGATCATTATCAGTTAAATTCATACGGCGATAAGTATCATAATAAAGGATATTGATGCTACTACCTCCATCCATGAGTACTTTACTGAACTTGTAACCTCCAACCTGAGGCGCAACCACCAAAGCCATGTGACTCGGATTGTCAACCCGGGGCGGGTGATCCTCACGGCTCCACACAATAGCATGTTTGGACCATTGCAAGTATCGAGGGATCGCCGGTTTAACCGCTTTGACTCCCTCTTGTGAACCTTCTGGTCCCGTTTACATAAACCTGTGGTAAACACATGATACTGACCACTATTCAATTGCTTTGGATTACTCTGATAACCAGACTGCTGCTGCTGTTTCCCTTGACCAGATTGCTGATTGAAACCACCTTGATTGTGTTGGCCCTAGAAACTAGAGTTTGAGGCGCCACCACCAAATCCAGCCCCATGAGAGCCGGATCCTGAACCGCCATTCGGGCCATGATTATTCTGGAAAAATTTTGAATTCCTATACTCCCTTATGATGAAGCAATCTTTCCATAGATGATTGGCCGGCTTCTCTTGCATACCATGCTTTCGACAAGGATGATTCATCATCGTCTCAATGTTAAACTTTGACCCTCCGAGCCGGGGAGGCTTTCCCTTACGACGTTGATTATTATTCTGGGTATTGGTGTTAGCCACAAAGTCTAAACTGCCATCAGCTTTGCGCTTACCGTTGCCACTTTGACCCGCCGTATTATGCTGCTTCCCTTTTGCATTGCCACTCTTCTTCCCCTTAATAGCCTTCTCCTCATCATACTCAAGGTCTTTAGTACTATCAGAGCCGGCGTATTTGACGAGAGCCGCCATGAGCTCCCCCATGTCATTGCAGTGGCGCTTAAGCCGCCCTAGTTTCTGCTTAAGGGGAAGGAAACATCAATTCTTGTCCAATATCAGGACTGCTGAACCGGCGTTGATACTGTCCGATGAGTGCATAACAGCTAAGATCTAGTGCACCCAATTGGTAGTTGACTCGCCGTCACCTTGGATGCAAGAATGTAAATCCAAAATCGACATAGGCTGCTTGCCATGTGTCTTTAAATTTTTGGATAAAACACGTTTTTAATTCCGCCCAAGACCTAATGCAGTTAGAAGGCAAACTTTCAACCAAGTATGAGTCGGCCCATCCAACATCATGGTGAAATACTTGGCACATGCAGCATCACTAACATCCAACATCTCCATAGCCATCTCATAGCTCTCAATCGAAGCCTCTGGGGGCTGATCCCTGTGTAATTAGGCACTTTACGAGGGCCCTTGAAATCTTTAGGCAAACGTTCGTTGCGTAGAGCCTACACTAAGCACGCCACACCCAAAGTTCTAGAGGTCACTCCTGCCTTGACCGATGCTGACAGATAAACTAGAGATTGCTGTTGAGCCGCTAGTTGAGCCGCCAGCTCAGCCTCCCGACATGCCCTGCGCGGATCCACCAAAGTCTGAGCATCGACACCACTGCACGCCGGATCATGCCTACGAGGCTGGTTATGGTGTTGCTCACTCGTTGAAACTGCTGGCGAGTCAATATGCCTACTATAACTCCGGTTTGGACGAGGGGTTGAGTGAATTCTTTCACGGCTATACGAATAAGCCGCCTGTTGAGCCACTGCTATCTGAAGAAGTTCTTTGGCCCTCCGCATCTCTATCGCAGCCGGAGACTCACCTTCAACTGGGAGAGCCGCCAATCGTGTCTCCGCAACAATCATATTATCGAGAGGGTTAGAATAATGACCCAGTGGTGTCAGAACATGCTGAGGCAGAGCCATATCCAAACAAGGCAGATCCACTGCACATGGCTCAATCGGCACCCCAGTCACGGGCGTCTCAGCCGCCCGGTTCACTACGGGTGGGTCACTGGTCCCTGCCCCAGGTGTGTTGAAAAGGTTCCTCGCATCGTACTCCAGAGGTAAACAACTCTGGTGCCTCCTTCTCATGATGTCATTTGAAGCGTTTTGATCCAAGGTAAGCCAGAAAGATTCTGCATGAATCCGTTGTGCCTGAGTGTACAAAGCAGCTCGCCCCGTGGCCATCCCGGTGTTCTCAACCGCCAGCTCTTCCTTAGCTTGAGCTATCTTATCTAGTAGCTTCACAACATCCACTTTATGTTGTTCATGAGTGTCCGAGGTCACCTTCCACCCAATCAAACCTGCCAAAAGCATCTAGCAGTTCGGTCAGAACCTGAGTCGGCGGGTGCGCAGAGCCGCCAGCCGCGTCCGTCACCGCGGCCATTGAGCTGGAGGTAATAACTGCGGCGGTTGTCGAATCGAGCACCGGCTGTGTAACGCCCTTGAAGATTGCAACCCTGTTCGACGGATCATAGGGGCCCGGAATACTATCGCCATCGGAACAGCCCTCAAGCCGGCCGTCCTGTAGTTGATACATTGAATTGCTCTCAGTGGTTGATGACTCGCCATCAAAACAGATGGCCGTCTCACCACCAGACATAAATCCTTCCTCAAATTTCAATCCATGGATGAAACCGACAAAGGCATGCTTCACAGCGGTTTCAACCTTGGTGGGTCATGCAAGCTGAGCCTCTTGATGATGTCAGTGCAGGTGTCCGGCTTAGGGCCTCGCTTGCCGATCTCGCTGATGAAGACATGGATTCCGCCGAAGGGGACCCGGTACCCATACTCAATTGAGCCGGCCTCAGGGCCCCAGCCAGCATCATCGATGTAGAGCTTTCCGCGACCACTCTTGGTCATCCGACCCATGACATATCCCTTGATCCCTGCGAAGCTCCCCTTCAAGAATTTGAAACCACCATGCGCTGGCCCAACGGTGGGGGCCAACTATTGTGTACTTAACACGACAGATGCCCTAGATAAAGGACTTAGTTGTGGAGCCATCGCGATGTAGTTAGCTTGAAGGGGTTAATCGGGGCAGAGGACACAGAGAGTTTATACTTCTTCAGCCCCTCGCAATGAGGTAAAGGCCTACTCCAGTTTGGGGTTGTATTGCTTGGGTTTTGATTACCAGGGAGAGAATACGCTTGACCTAGTTCTCAATCTCTTCTTTCTCGTCTTAACCCGCCGCTGGGTTACCCCTTTATATACACAGGTTGATGCCCGACGGCTTACAGAGTCTCGGCCGGCTCATACACGACGTGTCCGGCTCGGTGACTAACTAAGCTTGTGTTACAATACAAGTTACACAATATGGCGGTTCATACTCATGGGCCACAAGTCACTTCCGGGTCTTTGGCTTTCAATAAGCTTGCTCTATGGACCGCCATCCTCATCGTCCTCCTGGGCCTTCTCTCCTTAAGCCGCCAGTGGCATGACCCGGCCCCTCCTGGGTGGGTCATACCCAATAGTTATATCCCCAACAGTTTTGTTCGGCCAACTTGATCTATTTATCTTGCAATGGGAAGAGGTGCTTTGTAGTGGGTTCGATCTTACGATGCTTGATCCCAGTGACAGAAGGGGAACCAACATGTATGTATCATTGCTACTAAGGATAAAACGATGGGGTCTATCTTTACATAGATAGATCTTCTCTACATCATGTCATTGTTCTTATTGCATTACGCCGTTTCTCCATGAACTTAATACACTAGATGCATGTTGGATAGCAGTTGATGTGTGGAGTAATAGTAGTAGATGCAGGCAGGAGTTGGTCTACTAATCTTGGACATGATGCCTATATAATGATCATTGCCTGGATATCGTCATGATTATTTGAAGTTCTATCAATTGCCCAGCAGTAATTTGTTTACCCACCGTTTGCTATTTTTCTTGAGAGAAGCCACTAGTGAAACCTATGGCCCCTGGGTCTCTTTCTCATATTATTTGCCTTCGCGATCTATTTTATTTGCCTTTTATATTAAGATCTATTAAACCAAAAATACAAAAAATACCTTGCTATAATGCTCAGCGGATGTGTAGATATCAGATGCACAAGTCAAAAAATGAAACAAGACACTGAGGTAACCACAAAGGAGTTGGAGATTTTGCAGATTGAAATTTGTGATATCTGAATCTGGCAAATCCTATTTTCTAAAGAGATTATAGTTCAAATGCTAAGTTTTGTTGATTCGCATTCATGATGTATGAGCTTTATTTGCCTAGTGTATGTAAATTGTTGTATGTGTACGCTTTATTGTCACTGGTGGCGAACTATGATGCTCAGCGGATGTAATATCCAGTAATTTCTTTATTGTATAGTGTAGGATTATTCTTCATTTCTATGCTTTAATCTCTTTATTGTATAGTGTAAGTTTTTGAGGGGGTATAATGTAGAGTAGGATAATTATTTGTATATGCTATCATTGAAACGGGGGCCAACACGCCCAAAAATTACCTAGACGCCATCCAAACGAACAAACATGGGTAGTCGAAGGGGGCCTTAATTGGGCTTGTCAATTAATTAGTTAATGCATCCTAATCTATGCGGGCTCATAATGGCCCAATCAACTAGGCTTGTTAGAAATAGTGGATTTCATCGTTGAATGTGGGCCCATCGTAAAAAGGGCTCTTACCAGTTCGTTAACAGGCCAAAGCTCCATAGGGCCGCAGTAATTGAGACGGCCCACATGCCTCTAGGAGGCCCAAATAAGCGTTCATTTTGTCTTGGCCCATTTCCATGTCAGGCCATAAAGAGGCCTATGGTGTTTTGGGCCAAAAGGGGCCCAATGTACAACGTAGGCTTTTAATAGGCAAAAAGTCAGGTCGGGCTGGAATTGTGCCTTGGAGAATGTGGGCCGCTAATGGACTGAAATCAGGTGGAACCGTCAAAGGCCCAATTGTTGTGTGGGCTGTTAACTGGCCGAAAGACAAAACAGGATAGAATGGGCTGACAAAAGGCCGAAAGGTGTACCTGTGGGGATATTGGCCAGTCTCTTTAACGGGCTGCTAACATGCCGAAAGAAACTCGGGTAACAATTGAGCCCAAAGAGATAGCGGGCCGCTATAATGGGCCTTTGACAGGCCGATTTTGCGTAACTTGTATGGGCTGTGGTTGTGAACGGGCCAAACGGAAGCAGGCCAGTAATGGGGCAGTCTACTTATTTTGACATGCTCGTCCTTTTAACCTAAATGGGCCACTGTTGGGCCTTGCCACATGTTGGCGTATCATACACTCCTCTTGTGCATTGTAGGACTGTCATCTATCATGGTGAAGAGCTGACACGTGGTTCCTTCGGCCAATGAAAATTTCAGACGTGGAAAATCGCCATTGGTCCGGGCTGTTATCAGGTTATCGGATCCAAAACTGGACCTGACAGCTTAACAGTAAGCCATTACAGTGGATGCCACCTGTCGGTTACCCTTGATGAAACCACTTCCATGACATGCTGATTATCGTCATGGAAGTGGACAGTTCCATGATGATAATTTGAGTATTGTCATGGAACGCTTCTATGACAGCACATGTATGACTATCTGGATTCTTCCATAAAATCATCATGGATGTACATGCATGACAAAAAACATGACCTACTATGACAAACACGTATCATCATGAAATGTTTTTTTGGTATTGATCATTGGCATCTAGGGCGTCAAATTTGTGAAAGATCACCTTTCACTGGTACGCGTCGGTGCTATACAAATGGTTTTTAAGCCCTTTCCGCGACAGCATTTGGGACCGTTGCCGAGTGAGTGTGGGCGATAGGGTGTCCTTCCCACACGACCCAGAAATTGTCGGGGATACGGAGCAGTGATCCAGAGGCCTTCCAAAATGTAATCATGTGCGATGCAGCACATACTAAATTGTTTCGCACGTGTGGTATCAGTGATTAAACATTTCTAATGACGCAGTGAAACCATACGGTCTGTTGTGATGAACCATTTGGGAAATAGTATGTAAGGCACACGGGCCAACATATGAACTGTGTGCGATTTGTGCCCCATCGCACACGAGTTTTCTGTGTAACCCGTCTACCATGCAAGACTCCATCGCACACATTTCCCAACAATTACCGTCTGCGATAATGTTCTATCACAAACGGTTCAGGAGCCCCTTCGCACACATACAACTGATGCAGACCGTTTGCGATTTGTTGGGTATCACCGATGGTTACCACAAGAGTGACGTGTGCTTTTCGTTTGGGATCCCACACGTTTCCTGAAAAAATTACGACTAGGATTGTATTTTACATTGGGCATGGTTTACTCCGAGTTCTCGTGTGCGATAACGCGATCACAAACGGTTTCGGAGACCCTATGCACACGTAGTAGCGCTGCAAATTGTTTGTGATCTGCTGTCTATCACCGACAGTTCTGCTGCGATTAACGTATGCTTTCCGATGTGGATCGCACACTCATTTAGCTAAACCATGTACGGAGCAATTGCTAGGTTAAAACAAAAATATCCCATTTTGAATCGGCATGAAAAAAGCAAATTCGCCACAATATTCAATTGAGCAAATAAACAAAAATATCACATTTTGAATCGGCAAGCAAAAAGAAAATTCACCACATTATTCAATTGAACAGATAAACAAAAATATCCCATTTTGAGTCGGCACACAAAAAGCAAATTCACCACAATATTCAATTGAACAAATAGTGTCCACAGGAAGAACATTCGTCAAATTTCGCAACAATTGCAATTGAACATATGGTAGCTAAATTCTAATGATTTGTCCACACATATATGCATGACATAATTAATCATAGTGTACAAAATACGAAGACCTCATCAGATGGAAATCAATGGATCCATGTGTATATGTTTAGCTGCCAACTCTTACTCAATGTTTCAGGAGAAGGCATGCTGAAATCTTCTTTATCACCAGTGGGATTGATGTAGTGATTGTTGGAAATATGCCCTAGAGGCAATAATAAAAGTATTATTATATTTCATTGTTCATGATAATTGTCTTTTATTCATGCTATAACTGTATTATCCGGAAATCATAATACACGTGTGAATACATAGACCTCAATATGTCCCTAGTGAGCCTCTAGTTGACTAGCTCGTTGTGATCAACAGATAGTCATGGTTTCCTGGCTATGGACATTGGATGTCATTGATAAAGGGATCACATCATTAGGATAATGATGTGATGGACAAAGACCCAATCCTAAGCATAGCACAAAGGTCGGTTAGTTCGTTTGCTAGAGCTTTTCAATGTCAAGTATCTCTTCCTTCGACCATGAGATCGTGTAACTCCCGGATACCGTAGGAGTGCTTTGGGTGTATCAAACGTCACAACGTAACTGGGTGATTATAAAAGTGCACTACAGGTATCTCCGAAAGTGTCTGTTGGGTTGACACGGATCGAGACTGGGATTTGTCACTCCATATGACGGAGAGGTATCTCTGGGCCCACTCGGTAATGCATCATCATAATGAGCTCAAAGTGACCAAGTGGTTGATCACGGGATCATGCATTACGGTACGAGTAAAGTGACTTGCCGGTAACGAGACCGAACAAGGTATTGGGATACCGACGATCGGGTCTCGGGCAAGTAACGTACCGATTGACAAAGGGAATTGTATACGGGGTTTGATTGAATCCTCGACATCGTGGTTCATCTGATGACATCATCGAGGAGCATGTGGGAGCCAACATGGGTATCCAGATCCCG
This sequence comes from Triticum aestivum, assembly GCF_018294505.1. Classification (NCBI taxonomy): domain Eukaryota; kingdom Viridiplantae; phylum Streptophyta; class Magnoliopsida; order Poales; family Poaceae; genus Triticum; species Triticum aestivum. Next base: position 294,354,036 of record NC_057797.1, on the reverse strand, counting down.
CTGTTGGTTATTGACCGGAGAGTCTCGGTCATGTCTGCATGTCTCCCGAACCCGTAGGGTCTACACACTTAAGGTTCGATGACGCTAGGGTTATTAGGAAGACTTGTAAGTGATTACCGAAAGTTGTTCGGAGTCCTGGATGAGATCCCGGACGTCACGAGGAGTTCCAGAATGGTCCGGAGGTGAAGTTTTATATATGGGAAGTTGTTAAACGGACACCGGAAAGTTTCGGGGTCATACCGGTATTGTACCGGGACCATCGGAGAGGTTCCGGGGGTCCACCGGGAGGGGCCACCCCTCCCGGGGGGACACTTGGGCTGCGTAGGGATAGCAGCCAGCCCCTGGTGGGCTTAGCACGCCCCCCCTTGGGCCCATGCGCCTAGGGTTGGGGGGGAAACCCTAAAGGGGGCGCACCTCCCTTGCTTGGGGGGCAAGCCCCCCACCCTTTGGCCGCCGCCCCCCTCTAGGGTTTCCCCTAGAGGGCCGGCCCCGTTGCCCCTCCCCTCCCCAACACCTCTCCTTGTCAAGGCGCAGCCCCTCCCCTCCCCAACACCTCTCCTTCTCCGTACGTGCTTGGCGAAGCCCTGTCGGAGTACTGCTGCACCAACTACACCACGCCGTCGTGCTGCCGTTGGAGCTGCCTTCCTCAACCTCTCCTTCCTCCTTGCTGGATCAAGACGGAGGAGACGTCGTCCGTCCTGTACGTGTGTTGAACGCGGAGGTGCTGTCCGTTCAGCACTTGGTCATCGGTGATCCGAATCACGACGAGTACGACTCCATCATCACCATCCCCTTGAACGCTTGCGCACTCGATCTACAAGTGGTATGTAGATGCAAACTCACTCCCTTGAATCGTTGCTTAGATGAACTCATAGATGGATCTTGGTGAAACCACAGGAAAAATTTTAATTTTCTGCAACGTTCCCCAACAGTGGCATCATGAGCTAGGTCTATGCGTAGTTCTCTTTGCACGAGTAGAACACAATTTTGTTGTGGGCGTGGATCTTGTCAACTTACTTGCCACTACTAGTCTTTTCTTGCTTCAACGGCATTGTGTGATGAAGCGGCCCGGACCAACCTTACACGTACGCTTACATGAGACCGATTCCACCGATTGACATGCACTAGTTGCATAAGGTGGCTGGCGGGTGTCTGTCTCTCCCACTTTAGTTGGAGCAGATTCGATGAAAAGGGTCCTTATGAAGGGTAAATAGAAGTTGACAAAATCACGTTGTGGTTATTCGTAGGTAAGAAAACCTTCTTGCTAGAACCCAGTTGCAGCCACGTAAAAGATGCAACAACAATTAGAGGACGTCTAACTTGTTTTTGCAGCGATTGATCATGTGATGTGATATGGCCAGAAGTTGTGATGAATGATGAATTGTGATGTATGAGATCATGTTCTTTGTAATAGGATTCACGACTTGCATGTCGATGAGTATGACAACCGGCAGGAGCCATAGGAGTTGTCTTTATTTTTGTATGACCTGCGTGTCATTGAAGAACGCCATGTAACTTACTTTACTTTATTGCTAAACGCGTTAGTCATAGAAGTAGAAGTAGTCGTTGGCGTGAAAACTTCATGAAGACACGATGATGGAGATCATGATGATGGAGATCATGGTGTCATGCCGGTGACAAGATGATCATGGAGCCCCGAAGATGAAGATCAAAGGAGCTATATGATATTGGCCATATCATGTCACTACTTTATATAATTGCATGTGATGTTTATTATGTTTTATGCATCTTGTTTACTTAGGACGACGGTAGTAAATAAGATGATCCCTTACAACAATTTCAAGAAGTGTTCTCCCCTAACTGTGCACTGTTGCTAAAGTTCGTCGCTTCTAAGCACCACGTGATGATCGGGTGTGATGGATTCTTACGTTCACATACAACGGGTGTAAGACAGTTTTACACAGCAAAACACTTAGGGTTAACTTGACGAGCCTAGCATGTACAAACATGGCCTCGGAACACGGAGACCGAAAGGTCGAACACGAGTCATATGGAAGATACGATCAACATGAGAATGTTCACCGATGATGACTAGTCCGTCTCACGTGATGATCGGACACGGGCTAGTCGACTCGGATCGTGTAACACTTAGATGACTAGAGGGATGTCTAATCTGAGTGGGAGTTCATAATTTGATTAGAACTTAATTATCATGAACTTAGTCTAAAACCTTTGTAAATATGTCTTGTAGATCAAATGGCCAACACTCATATCAACATGAACTTCAACGCGTTCCTAGAGAAAACCAAGTTGAAAGATGATGGCAGCAACTATACGGACTGGGTCCGGAACCTGAGGATCATCCTCATAGCTGCCAGGAAACAATATGTCCTAGAAGGACCGCTAGGTGACGCTCCCGTCCCAGAGAACCAAGACATTATGAATGCTTGGCAGTCTCGTGCTGATGATTACTCCCTCGTTCAGTGCGGCATGCTTTACAGCTTAGAACCGGGGATCCAAAAGCGTTTTGAGCATCACGGAGCATATGAGATGTTCGAGGAGCTGAAACTAGTTTTCCAAGCTCACGCCCGGGTCGAGAGATATGACATCTCCGACAAGTTCTATAGTTGTAAGATGGAGGAAAATAGTTCTGTCAGTGAGCACATACTCAAGATGTCTGGGTTGCACAACCGTATGACCCAGCTGAATATTAACCTCCCTGATGAGGCAGTCATTGACAGAATCCTTCAGTCGCTCCCACCAAGCTACAAGAGCTTTGTGATGAACTACAATATGCAGGGGATGGTAAAGACCATTCCTGAAGTATTTTCTATGCTAAAGTCAGCAGAGGTTGAAATCAAGAAAGAACATCAAGTGTTGATGGCCAATAAGACCACTATGTTCAAGAAGGGCAAGGGTAAGAAGAACTTCAAGAAGGACGGCAAAGAGGTTGCCGCGCCCGGTAAGCCAGTTGCCGGGAAGAAGTCAAAGAATGGACCCAAGCCTGAGACTGAGTGCTTTTATTGCAAGGGGAAGGGTCACTGGAAGCGGAACTGCCCCAAATACTTAGCGGATAAGAAGGCCGGCAACACTAAAGGTATATTCGATATACATGTAATTGATGTGTACCTTACCAGTACTCGTAGTAACTCCTGGGTATTTGATACCGGTGCCGTTGCTCATATTTGTAACTCACAGCAGGGGCTGCGGAATAAGCGGAGACTGGCGAAGGACGAGGTGACGATGCGCTGTCGGGAATGGTTCCAGAGTCGATGTGATCGCCGTCGGCACGCTACCTCTACATTTACCCACGGGATTAGTTTTGAACCTTAATAATTGTTATTTAGTGCCAAGTTTGAGCATGAACATTGTATCTAGGATCTCGTTTAATACGAGATGGCTACTCATTTAAGTCTGAGAATAATGGTTGTTCGATTTATATGAGAGATATGTTTTATGGTCATGCTCCGATGGTCAATGGTTTATTCTTAATGAATCTCGAGCGTAATACTACACATATTCATAGCGTGAATACCAAAAGATGTAAAGTTGATAACGATAGTCCCACATACTTGTGGCACTGCCGCCTTGGTCACATTGGTGTCAAGCGCATGAAGAAGCTCCATGCTGATGGACTTTTAGAGTCTCTTGATTATGAATCATTTGACACATGCGAACCATGCCTCATGGGCAAGATGACCAAGACTCCGTTCTCCGGAACAATGGAGCGAGCAACCAACTTGTTGGAAATCATACATACCGATGTGTGCGGTCCAATGAGTGTTAAGGCTCGCGGAGGATATCGTTATGTTCTCACTCTCACAGATGACTTGAGTAGATATGGGTATGTCTACTTGATGAAACACAAGTCTGAGACCTTTGAAAAGTTCAAGGAATTTCAGAATGAAGTAGAGAATCAACGTGACCGAAAGATAAAATTCTTACGATCAGATCGTGGAGGAGAATACTTAAGTCACGAATTTGGTACACACTTAAGGAAATGTGGAATCGTTTCACAACTCACGCCGCCTGGAACACCTCAGCGTAACGGTGTGTCCGAACGTTGTAATCGCACTCTATTGGATATGGTGCGGTCTATGATGTCTCTTACCGATTTACCGCTATCATTTTGGGGATACGCTCTAGAGACAGCTACATTCACTTTAAATAGGGCACCGTCTAAATCCGTTGAGACGACATCGTATGAATTATGGTTTGGGAAGAAACCTAAGCTGTCGTTTCTGAAAGTTTGGGGATGCGATGCTTCAACCTGAAAAGCTCGAACCCAAGTCGGAAAAATGCGTCTTCATAGGATACCCTAAGAAAACCATTGGGTATACCTTCTACTTAAGATCCGAGGGCAAGATCTTTGTCGCCAAGAACGGATCCTTTCTGGAAAAAGAGTTTCTCTCGAAAGAAGTAAGTGGGAGGAAAGTAGAACTCGATGAAGTACTACCTCTTGAGCGGGACAGTAGTGCAGCTCAGGAAGATGTTCCTGTGATGCCTACACCAACTGAAGAGGAAAATAATGATGATGATCAAGGTACTTCGGATCAAGTTGCTACTGAACTTCGTAGGTCCACAAGGACACGTTCCGCACCAGAGTGGTACGGCAACCCTGTCCTGGAAATCATGTTGTTAGACAACGGTGAACCTTCGAACTATGAAGAAGCGATGGCGGGCCCAGATTCCAACAAATGGCTAGAAGCCATGAAATCCGAGATAGAATCCATGTATGAAAACAAAGTATGGACTTTGACTTACTTGCCCGATGATCGGCGAGCGATAGAAAACAAATGGATCTTTAAGAAGAAGACGGACGCGGATGGTAATGTGACCATCTATAAAGCTCGACTTGTCGCTAAGGGTTATCGGCAAGTTCAAGGGATTGACTACGATGAGACTTTCTCTCCCGTAGCGAAGCTTAAGTCCGTTCGAATCATGTTAGCAATTGCCGCATACTATGATTATGAGATATGGTAGATGGATGTCAAAACGGCATTCCTTAACGGGCATCTTAAGGAAGAACTGTATATGATGCAGCCGGAGGGTTTTGTTGATCCTAAGAATGCTAACAAAGTATGCAAGCTCCAGCGATCCATTTATGGGCTGGTGCAAGCATCTCGAAGTTGGAACATTCGCTTTGATGAGATGATCAAAGCATTTGGGTTTATGCAGACTTATGGAGAAGCCTGCGTTTACAAGAAAGTGAGTGGGAGCTCTGTAGCATTTCTCATATTATGTGTAGATGACATACTCCTGATGGGAAATGATATAGAATTCTTGGACAACATTAAGGCCTACTTGAATAAGTGTTTTTCAATGAAGGACCTTGGAGAAGCTGCTTATATATTAGGCATCAAGATCTATAGAAATAGATCGAGACGCCTCATAGGTCTTTCACAAAGCACATACCTTGATAAGATTTTGAAGAAGTTCAAAATGGATCAGTCTAAGAAGGGGTTCTTGCCTGTATTGCAAGGTGTGAGATTGAGCTCGGCTCAATGCCCGACCACGGCAAAAGATAAAGAAGAGATGAGCGTCATCCCCTATGCTTCCGCCATAGGATCTATTATGTATGCCATGCTGTGTACCAGACCTGATGTAAACCTTGCCGTAAGTTTGGTAGGTAGATACCAAAGTAATCCCGGCAAGGAACACTGGACAGCGGTCAAGAATATCCTGAAGTACCTGAAAAGGACAAAGGACATGTTTCTCGTTTATGGAAGTGACGAAGAGCTCATCGTAAAGGGTTACGTCGACGCTAGCTTCGACACGGATCTGGATGACTCTAAGTCACAAACCGGATACGTGTATATGTTGAATGGTGGAGCAGTAAGCTGGTGCAGCTGCAAGCAGAGCGTCGTGGCGGGATCTACATGTGAAGCGGAGTACATGGCAGCCTCGGAGGCAGCGCATGAAGATATTTGGGTGAAGGAGTTCATCACCAACCTAGGAGTCATACCCAATGCGTCGGGGCCGATCAAACTTTTCTATGACAATACTGGAGCTATTGCCCTTGCGAAGGAGCCCAGATTTCACAAGAAGACCAGGCACATCAAGCGTCGTTTCAACTCCATCCATGAAAATGTTCAAGATGGAGACATAGAAATTTGCAAAGTACATACGGATCTGAATGTCGCAGATCCGTTGACTAAACCTCCCCCGCGAGCGAAACATGATCAACACCAGAACTCTATGGGTGTTCGATTCATCACAATGTAACTAGATTATTGACTCTAGTGCAAGTGGGAGACTGTTGGAAATATGCCCTAGAGGCAATAATAAAAGTATTATTATATTTCATTGTTCATGATAATTGTCTTTTATTCATGCTATAACTGTATTATCCGGAAATCATAATACACGTGTGAATACATAGACCTCAATATGTCCCTAGTGAGCCTCTAGTTGACTAGCTCATTGTGATCAACAGATAGTCATGGTTTCCTGGCTATGGACATTAGATGTCGTTGATAACGGGATCACATCATTAGGAGAATGATGTGATGGACAAAGACCCAATCCTAAGCATAGCACAAAGGTCGGTTAGTTCGTTTGCTAGAGCTTTTCAATGTCAAGTATCTCTTCCTTCGACCATGAGATCGTGTAAGTCCCGGATACCGTTGGAGTGCTTTGGGTGTATCAAACGTCACAACGTAACTGGGTGATTATAAAGGTGCACTACAGGTATCTCCAAAAGTGTCTGTTGGGTTGACACGGATCGAGACTGGGATTTGTCACTCCGTATGACGGAGAGGTATCTCTGGGCCCACTCGGTAATGCATCATCATAATGAGCTCAAAGTGACCAAGTGGTTGATCACGGGATCATGCATTACGGTACGAGTAAAGTGACTTGCCGGTAACGAGACTGAACAAGGTATTGGGATACCGACGATCGGGTCTCGGGCAAGTAACGTACCGATTGACAAAGGGAATTGTATACGGGGTTTGATTGAATCCTCGACATCGTGGTTCATCCGATGACATCATCGAGGAGCATGTGGGAGCCAACATGGGTATCCAAATCCTGCTGTTGGTTATTGACCGGAGAGTCTCGGTCATGTCTGCATGTCTCCCGAACCCGTAGGGTCTACACACTTAAGGTTCGATGACGCTAGGGTTATTAGGAAGACTTGTAAGTGATTACCGAAAGTTGTTCGGAGTCCCGGATGAGATCTCGGACGTCACGAGGAGTTCCGGAATGGTCCGGAGGTGAAGTTTTATATATGGGAAGTTGTTAAACGGACACCGGAAAGTTTCGGGGTCATACCGGTATTGTACCGGGACCACCGGAGAGGTTCCGGGGGTCCACCGGGAGGGGCCACCCCTCCCGGGGGGGAACTTGGGCTGCGTAGGGATAGCAGCCAGCCCCTGGTGGGCTTGGCGCCCCCCCTTGGGCCCATGCGCCTAGGGTTGGGGGGGAAACCCTAAAGGGGGCGCACCCCCCTTGCTTGGGGGGCAAGCCCCCCACCCTTTGGCCGCCGCCCCCCTCTAGGGTTTCCCCTAGAGGGCCGGCCCCCTTGCCCCTTTCCTCCTATATATAGAGGGGTGAGGGGAGGGCTGCAAGTAGACACAACTCAAGGCGCAGCCCCTCCCCTCCCCAACACCTCTCCTTCTCCGTACGTGCTTGGCGAAGCCCTGTCGTAGTACTGCTGCACCAACTACACCACGCCGTCGTGCTGCCATTGGAGCTGCCTTCCTCAACCTCCCCTTCCTCCTTGCTGGATCAAGACGGAGGAGACGTCGTCCGTCCCGTACGTGTGTTGAACGCGGAGGTGCTGTCCGTTCAGCACTTGGTCATCGGTGATCCGAATCACGACGAGTACGACTCCATCATCACCATCCCCTTGAACGCTTCCGCACTCGATCTACAAGTGGTATGTAGATGCAAACTCACTCCCTTGACTCATTGCTTAGATGAACTCATAGATGGATCTTGGTGAAACCATAGGAAAAATTTTAATTTTCTGCAACGTTCCCCAACAGTGATCCAGGAAGAAGTCGCTTATAAATCTCCGAACCATCAACAATTCACCAGCCAGGAGTGGTTCAGGGGTCCTCGGTTTTAAGATGAGCTACACTATTTTTAAGATTAGAATGTGCTATATGAGTGGAGTAGAAGATATTAATTACGATAGACTTACTGGTACTAATTCGCCAGGATCGTCACAACTATCAGCAGATTTACAGATGGAGATCATGTGTCTGCAAACATAGTATCCCCAAAGGTTGGTCCCTGCTTCTCGCTGAGGACACTGAATTGTTTTGTACAGAATTAGTCATGTATTTGTCTTGTTAGGAACAACCTAACCGGTGTTAGTTGTATTATTTTTTCTTTGGAAAAAATAGAAGAGGTTTATTTAGAAGCTTGAACATTTGACTAGCGTAAGGAAAGGTATTTGCATAATGTTGGAGAAATTTTCCGAAAATAACAGATTTCAGTGTGTTACTGGAGAAACGATCTCGTGCTGCAGAAGTAGTCCCCTCTTGAATAGGTTCCCTGGTTTAGTTTTCCACAATCCGAGCACACTTCAAATGATGATGAATTTTGACAACATCAATTATTGAACCAGATATGAATGCAAATTAATTTCAACATCATAGAATTCAATACCTATCCATGAATTGCTGAAGATGCGTCAGATCCTGAGGGTTTGTTGACTCTCTGAGAGAATCGATGGAACCAGAAGTTGATCAGAGTTTGTTAAGTACTTACAAAATCAGGCATCTAACAAGAGTGGCATCGAGCACGTTGAAGTAGAAGAAGAGATGTAAGTCCTCGAAACACACATCAATAGAATTAACATCGTGTCAGAAATGATCTCTATTGCAGTGGACTAGCAAACCATGCTGACATGCTAACATTAGATCCATGCAATATTCATGTAACTCACGGCAACTAGAGCTGCACTCGTCAAAGTATTCGCCATCAAGAAATGCTGGCCATGGATGTAATTGCGTGCTTCAAGTATGTCTGCTTTACTTTTAGCAAGCAACAAATGTACTTCTTCATCATCCATGGTATCAGAAATAATATTACTCCCCGATTCAAACAAGCTACTGTTAATTTGGTTCTGGGCAATGAGTGCTTTAAGTAAGAGGCAATCGTTCTCTTCCCTCTTCAGTTTCCCACCACGCTTCCTCGGGGGTGTAGCCTTTTTGGCCACTTCCTTCTTGGTACTTGAAGCATTTCTAGCAGAACGTCTGGTTGCCTGTAAGCTAGACTGCCAGGCAGACGGTGAATCTTGGACGGACTGCTTAGCAGACGGTTTATCTATGCCGGACCACTGAGCTGGCAGTGCTGCTGTCACGGAGTTCTGGGTTGTAGGAGCAGAGGCATCGGACCTTTAACAATGCGTTGAAGCTATGTCAGGTTACTGCGCAGGTGGTGCCAACTTGTTGGTGTGCCGAGGAGGTCGTGCCAAGATGTTGGTTTGCTGAGAAGGAAGTGCTGACGCATTGGTATGCTGATCACGCGACTGCGGACCGACAGACTGATGAGCAGTCGGTTCTAGACCTACAGACTACTTAGCAGGCGGTTCCGAAGCTTCAGAATGCTTAGTAGTCTGTTCCACCAGGTTGGTCTGCTGAGCATGTGTTGCAGCTGGTTCTCCCCCCATTGCTTCAGCGGTCGGCATCTAAACCGGTGGTGCGTCTTCAGGAGTTGTAGGCCTTGCCATTGGCTGCTTTGGGGTGGAGGATGACATGGCCTGTACGCCACAAAGTCGGGCCGGCTAATCATAGGTTGATGCATCAGCATGCGAAAGCTGTTGTGGCAAGGAGAGTGTCACCGGTTGATGGGCGATAGTGGTTGCTCTTGGCGGGGCTTCAGGGATCTCATCAATGAACTCTATTTCCTTTCGTGGCCACTGAATGTGATGTAACAGTGTTTCTCCCAAGGTCCTTTGCTCATTGAAGTCTCCTAGGACATTCTTCAGGGAAAATTCATTGAATCCAGGCTTTACTTCAGTCACGTAGCACTTCACACATTACGGATTCAATGGCACATTATCCAACAAGGGGCCATCTTCCAATAAGGGTGGGCAAACCTAGGCTGTTGCACATTTTAATGTACCTTCATAATGTGTAAGCATGCCCTTCAGTCTGTCTTTCATTTTAATGTACCTTCATAATACGAGCAGCCGCAGTCTCAGTGTCGCCGGGGTCAGCTGAAGCGGAGCTACTCTTGTGCAGTGTTGTCATGCAATAAGCAGCATCCTCCATGCCCGCCTCCCCTCCCATCTGCTAGCTATCTTTCAGTGTTAGAGTCTTATGCATTATCATTGACTCCTCAACACCCTTTCGAATAGCCGGATAAATCTCCTTCCTCAACCTTGCATACAATGCATTCTGCTTCATTTCACTCCTCACTTTTTTCATGCTCAGCCTCTCTTCTTCGCTGAGTGTGAAAGCCCTCTTGTGTGCGACATTAACACCTATAACCCTTGCACGACCAGGGGGCTCTTTTGTTTCTAGAGCAACGGACATAATGTAACATGGCCCTGAGTTTGTGTAGAACCTTCCAGGGATCTTGGAAGCCTCTAGCATTACTTGATACAGTTCGGCGTCACATGAGTTTTCAAAGTAATAAGTTCCGTCGTCACGCCTCTTTGCACGTGCCCACAAGTAGTCTCTAGCACGTTCACCCCTGATTTCACTAAAGGCAGGATTTCCACCTGCCGCTATTGCTTCTTTGTCCTCCTGGTTCCATATCAGTTTCATGCCGTAGTATCTTGCCACACCCATACAACGGGGGTGTATGCTCTTCTTCTGAAGTTCCGATTGCTTGAAACTCTTCCCAGCAAACTCTTTAGTTTCCTAACCCTTTTGAATTCTGCCTGGTCTGCCTCTATAATTTGGGGGTATGCGGGGATTGGGTCCTTGCCTTCACTCAAGTACTTCTTGTACAACACGTCCTTCCAGTTTCTCCAAGCATCCCTAGCCTTCTTCACTGCAGCGTGTTCCACCTACATTCTACACTACTCTGGAATGTTGAAGTGATCCATGATCTCTTGGACTATCATTCGCTATGTTTTTGTGTCAACCTTCCGAAACCCTGGTAGATTAATGTTGAGCCTTGCCCTGCCAACAAATCCACACACACTCTTGAACCTCGTGCGTGCTGTATCTGGTTTAGTTGGAGCCCAAGACTTGAAATCAATCTTGGTTATTTCATATACACCTTTAGGCTGGTGTGTGGGCTTCCTTGGAGCGTTCCTCCGTGTCCTGACCGGAAGGGTAATTTTTGCAGCTCTATCCCGTTCAAGATTACTTCATCCCACACAATCTGCTGAAGACCTAGGGTTGTTCGAATCAGATGAAGATACATCGCCTGAAAGATGAGTGTTGTCGCTGCTACTCGGCATCTATAGAGAACACATGCAAAACTCGGGAAAGGAGGATAAGCATAAAACTAACAACTTGGTATCAAGCTTTGTAAACATGACATGCAATAATTTAGAAAATGTACATCTAATTTGTTAAGTTTGTGTGACTCGGGCGCCCGCGATCTGTAAATAGGCAGTAACTTATTGGAACAAATACATCTTATATGTAGTAAGGATGGTAGATAATGAACATATATGCTCTCCATTATTTTATAGCCAATTTGGGAACATACGGAACGAAATTGGAAGAGGGATAGTGAGGAAATATGCCTCACCGTGATGGAGAGAAATAACTAGCAGAAGCCTTAATGCAAACCTGGCCAGACCACAGGAGAGGCAAGGGTTACTGGATCGATATGCTCGAGGGTGGCTGGCAAGCAAACGAATACGTGCGAGGCGCAGGCCGACGCATGTTGGGAATGGCAGTGGAGGTAGGCTTGACGCTGAAGAGTGGGCACACGGCCGGGGTGAGCACAGCGGTGCAGGAGAGGGTACTGCTGTGGATTTGGGGGAGGGGAGCTGGCGATGGAGATTGGGTGGACTAGTTGAGTGAAACGCGGGTGGATGGTTGGGGGTGTTGGCGGCCTAGGTGAAAAGGGTGAAAAATATCCCCGGTCATCGCGCGTGCGGAAAGGCATATGTAAACGGTTTCCTCTAAGAGCTTGTGTGCACAAATAGAATAATTTCGTTTGAAATGAAGACGTACTAATTTTGAAATGAAGACATGAGTTCATCGTTTCGCCTCTAAATTTTTCCCTCGTAAAGCAATCACAATTATACCACGGGTTTGATTTGTTGGCGCATTTCTGGTCTCATGTGCTTTATGTAAGACATTTTTTGGCATTTACCGTGCATTTTGGCATATAAATCAATTCCTAGCTAGACTACATTTCATATCGAAAGGGATGAGGATTGCCATTCGATCTAGGAGCATCCAACGGTGCAGACGTACGATCTGTGGGGTTTGGGTTCTGGCCAATCAGAATACACAACTCAGATCGCGCGCGCAGCAAAGGGGGGGCATCGGCCACGGTTTGGTAGGCACATGGCTTTCGTGAGTGAATCGTGTGCTATTTGAAACCATTTTTGCGAGGGGCTATTGGAAAACATTTACATGTGCTGTCGAAAAGGATGAGGATCGTCGTTCGATCAAGTACAATCCAACAGTGCAGATGTATGATCCGTGGGGTTTGGGTTCTGGCCAATCAGGACGCACGACCAAGATCGCGCGCGCGTGGCAGAGGGGGGCATCGGCCATGGTTTAGTGGACACACTACTTTCGTGAGTGAACCGTGTGCTATTTGAAAACATTTACATTACCTAACATCATATTTTTGTTTGAATGAAAACATGAGTTCATCGTTTCGCCTCCAATTTTTTTCCACGGTAGTAAATCACGATTGTACCCTATGCTTTGATTTTTTGATACATTTTACCAGGCGGCATGCCTCACTAGCAATCTCAAACTTTGACTATGCAAAAAAAGAGATCTCATTTGTATTTATATATAATAGTCGCAACTACACGTGCGTGTTAGCAAGATCATTTGTGTGTCACTTTGGGACTTTTCATTCATTGTGCGAGAAATGGGAAAAAACTTCAAACTGTTCGGCCGTAGGGTGCGGCCAGAGGAGTAGGCCTTGTTGGTATTTTAATTTCAAGAAATGCATATAGAGTCTGGAAAATAATGAAAATCATTGTATCACTGTCGCGTGCTCTCACAATCGCATGGAAAAAAATGGTAAAGTTTGGCACAAGTTTTGGTGCTCGCACCTTCCATACCGGAGCATCTCACAAGAAGGATCATAGTTTCCAAAAGGAGATGCGGCACTTCAGACTACAAATTGTCAGTTACTAGCTAGCTACATCGTTTCGACCCATTTCAGGACGTCCGCTATGTTTAAGTCATTCTTTGCACTTACCTTGCATTGCATTTTAGTGCATATAATTAATTAAAGTCAAAAACCCTACTACAACTACATGTGGGTGTTTTAGTTAGGCTATATATACTTAGGCTACTCATAGTGGAGAGTATAATATACTAGTATCATGCATATATATATTACTAGTGTATGATACTACCTTTAAATTAATTATAGCGCATAGTATAATACATAGAGTATAGTATCATAGATCATATTTATTGCCATGCATGACACAAATTAGCATCGCATTTAACATGATATGGTATCTACCTATATGTTACTCTAACCCTTTCTATATATATTTAATTCTTTGCCACATCAGCATACTTGATATTTCCGAGTGCATGCCATCGTCGGCTATGATATATACCACCACTATGGCCAGCCTTATATAGTGGGGAGTATCATATACTATATACAGTATTATGCATATGATACTAGCTAGTGTATGATACTACGTACGTACCTTCATAGTGCATATATAGCATCATAGAGTAGTATATATCATAGATGACCATATTTATGGCCATGCATGACACAAAATGGTATAGCATTTATTATATATATGTTATGGTATCTACATATGTTATTGCTTCTTTGCCACATCATCGTATTTGCTATTCTTGAGTGCATGATACTGGCTATGATACCCCCACTATGGCCACCCTATGGCTGGTCATAATATGGGAGTATCAAGCGGTATCATGCATGCCAACTAGACTTTTTGGATGATGTGGCACATAGTATATCATGATACCGTATCATATTAAATGTTGTACTACTTTGTGTCATGCATGGAAAGTAATAAGGCAACCTAAGATACTAACTTATGATACTATGCATGCACGCATTGCGGAGGTATTACCGATCATATAGTAGTATCATGCATATATACTCCCTCCTTTCCGGGTTATAGGCGTATCTCAAAATTTTAGTTTTTCCATTTTATAAGGCTCAATTTGGTTGTTCCCCATCACATGTTCAGATTCCAAGGTGAATCAAATCATTGCATGCAAGTATATATTAAGAGAAAATTGACCAATGCATGTACTTTATGCATGCATGTATTGCAATTAATACATTGGTAAACGTAATTTTTTGAGAAAAACAAAAGCATTAATTGCGTGTTTTGCAAACTACAAAAAGTATTCCACCACTCACCATCTACCTTGGTTGGTGAGCTTTGTGATTTGAGTCTATAAACCGGAAAGGAGGGAGTACAACACTAGCTAGTTTATGATATACTAGCTAGCTACCTCACTAGGAGCATGGTTAATAATACAGCCAACGGTCGTCTATAAGAAGTTGCCATGTCATATACAGCCAACCTCTTAGCCGACATGTACAATAATAATTTTTAAATACGTACTAGTTTATCAATAGTTGGCCCACCTTACATCCTCACAAAGTGTATTGGGTCTCGTGTTGCAGCTGGCTCTACTAACGAAGAGCCCGCTTCTCTTCTCTCTCCTCTTCTCTTTCCTCCAACTAATAAGCACATATATATTATTATAATCCTTATAGCCTTCTTATGTCACTCTATTGTACTTGCTCTAAGACTAGCCATAATGGAGAGTAACATACACTAGTAACATACACATATCCCTAGACTATGTTACTACCTTTCATAATGGGTAGTAACATAAGTATGGTAACATGCAAAGCCTCATTTATTAGGTCAAAGAATCATATTGCATTGGGACATGTGATGTTATAGTAACTAGCTAAGTTACTCAAACTACCACCTCTCTCCTCATTAACTCATTGCCAGATAGGCAAATTTGTTTAGTTGGACTCGATGTTACTGCTGAAGTTACT
Source organism: Triticum aestivum (assembly GCF_018294505.1). Classification (NCBI taxonomy): domain Eukaryota; kingdom Viridiplantae; phylum Streptophyta; class Magnoliopsida; order Poales; family Poaceae; genus Triticum; species Triticum aestivum. The sequence goes on along the minus strand of NC_057797.1, from coordinate 294,338,940 downwards.
CCCACTGTGGCTAGTCTAATGCATAGTATCATAGAGTAGTATCTGTAGTACTTTATTTATTGTTATGCATGACACATAGTAGCATAGCATTTATTATGATACGGTTTCATTATATGATACTTAACCCTCTCTTTTTTCATTTAATTCTATGATAGCTCATCAAAATTGCCTAGTCGGCATGCGTGATACTAGCTATGATACACCCTTACTATCAGCCTAGCAAAGAATGTGTACAGATCATTTATGCATCGCTTTGTGAGTTCTCATCCGTTTGTTTGAGAAGAGGGGAGAAGTTTCAAACATTTCGGCCGCGAGGTGCGTCCACTGGTGTAGGCCCAGTTGGTATTTTAATTACAGGAAATTCAGATGGAGTTCAGACATCATCAAAATCGATGTGTGCCCGTGGCATGCTCTCACGACCCCGTGGAAAAAAATTTGTTAAAGTTTTGATGACCGCTCCTTCCAAACCGGAGCATCTCAAATGAAGGATTACGGTTCCCAAAAGGAGACGTGTCAATTCAAACTCTTGTGGCCGGTGACTTCATCGTTTGGCCTCATAAATATTTCCATGGTATGCAATCACCATTATACCACGGGTTTGATTTTCTGGCGCATTTTAGGTATCGTTAGCTATATTTAAGACATTTTTGAGATTAACGTGCATTTTGTGCATGTAAATAAAATTACAAACGGAACTGGATGTGCTGTCGAAAGGGATGAGGATCGTCGTTCGATCTGGGAGCATCCAACGGTGCAGACATATGATCCGTGGAGTTTGGGTTCTAGACAATCAGAAAGCACGACTCAGATCATGGGCGGGATTTGGTCGGCACATGACTTTCATCAACTAACCTTCTGCTATTCACAAACCAGATTGCATATTTTTGTTCACACATACTGTAGTGAGATCAATTGAGTGTGCTACCTCTATGATATAATAATAATAATAATAATAATAATAATAATAATAATAATAATAAACAGTTCATATTCATTGCATGAGCTGACAGCATATCAAGGTCAACATATTAACAGTTCTTACATCAACAGAAAACCGGGCATAACTCACAAGTTCAGTACACGCGACAGTTCTAAATTAAACGAATTAAGTTATAGGGTAGGTATAAAGACTAGTCTTATGGCTTACTTCCCATGTACATGGGGGAACTGGGATCATTACGTTGACCCCAAATGAACTTGGGTTTTTTGATGATTTTACGCTGCTCTGTTACACGGGTGCGTGATCCCTTTGCTGGCACCTCATCAAATTCATCGTACTCATCCTCATCGGTAACATCGTCGACACATAGTACCCTTCTCTTCTCATGCATCGCTAAATGCCAGTTCTTATGTAAGGGGTCTTTGTCGGTGTTAAAACCGGCGGATCTCGGGTAGGGGGTCCCGAACTGTGCGTCTAAGGAGGATGGTAACAGGAGGCAGGGGACACGATGTTTACCCAGGTTTGGGCCCTCTTGATGGAGGTAATACCGTATGTCCTGCTTGATTGTTCTTGATGATATGAGTATTACAATAGGTGATCTACCATAAGATCGTAGAGGCTAAACCCTAGAAGCTAGCCTATGGTATGATTGTATGTTGTCCTACGGACTAAACCCTCCAGTTTATATAGACACCACAGGGGGCTAGGGTTACACAGAGTCAGTTACAAGGGAGGAGATCTACATATCCGTATTGCCAAGCTTGCCTTCTACGCCAAGGAAAGTCCCATCCGGACACGGGACGAAGTCTTCAATCTTGTATCTTCATAGTCCAACAGTCCGGCCAAATGATATAGTCCGGCTGTCCGGAGACCCCCTAATCCAGGACTCCATCAGTAGCCCCTGAACCAGGCTTCAATGACGATGAGTCCGACGCGCAGTATTGTCTTCGGCATTGCAAGGTGGGTTCCTCCTCCGAATATTCCATAGAAGATTCTGAACACAGGGATAGTGTCCGGCCCTGCAAAACGAGTTCCACATACCACTGTAGAGAGAATAATATTTCCACAAATCCAATCTGCTGACATGTTTGACAGCATGACATTATGTCATGGCCCGGTCATTATCCGAACCATTTTCCCAACCAGCATTGCACATATTGCGAGGCGGTTTTCTTGACATGTCTTGTCGAAGCAGAGATCGTGTCCCCCTTACAGGATTCTCATCCATACGGACGTGGGTAACCCACTCATGCCTGTTGGTATGACTCCTCGATTTTAGGCAAGTCCAAAATGGCCGCGAGGAGGACGCTTCATATTCACCCTCTTTATAAAGAGGACAAGGCCTGTACTTTTTTCCTCTCGTGCTCAATCGAATCCTTCCCCCACCTCGAGTTCCAACACCCAAGGCTCAGGTCAGGCGCTTCGGACCTTCAACCATGTCCGGATCCAACCTCCAAGGTCGGTGGCTGCCTTCCTCTGTCATAGAGGAGGACATCAAGAAGCTGAGAGAGGCCAGGTATCTGACCGCCGAAATCTCGCATAGGCTGCCCGCCCGAGGGCAGCTCATCCCCACTCCCGAACCCAATGAGAGTGTTGTGTTCATCTCTCACTTCCTTCGAGGGCTAGGCCTCGCTGTGGATCCCTTTGTTTTTTAGACTATAAATAGTAGGGTAAACACCCCACTGCAACTTTTATTAAATAAAAAGGGAGAAAACAATAGTCTGGTGGGCTTGAGCTAAGCCCAACTAAAAAAACAAGAAGAAAAGAGAGAAACTACCAAAAAAAGAGAAGCTATACAACAACTAAGCACAAAAACTAAAAAACACTAACAAGAAAGCAAGGAGAACTATACAAATTACAACATAGAATCCAGCCAAGCAGAGAATTGCACTTCATATTTCTTCTTGATCCTGAATTTCAGAAGCTTGAGTTCCTCAGTAAAAATGTGTTTCCAACCCTGAAATGAAGGAGTTATATTGTCAAAGATCCTGTTGTTTCTAGATATCCAGATGGCCCATGATCCCAATATGATAATCTCCATAAAGAAAGGGTATATGAGTTTGTCTTTGAGGTCTTGAAATGCCTCCAGAACTGACAAGTTGGGTGTTCTTGAAGGACAAATAAAATCCCAGCAGATTATGGGCTAGATTTCCACGATCTGGCCCCGAATTCCCTCGTTCACATCTCGTCGTTCATCATCGTATGTGAGGCCTTCCTCCGCATTACCCCACACTTCGGACTGTGGCTCAAGACCTTCAATGTGAAGCCGAAGATGATCGAGGGGCGGCACGCGGAGTGCGGAGGTGCCGTAATAAGCAATAGTGTTGACGCTCCATGGCCAGAGGGTTCCTTCCCAGATGTGTCCAGTTTGTGGCAGCGGGAGTGGTTTTATATCACAGCTCCCCGAAGTGCCAAGTGGGTAGCCGCCCCTACCTTTCGCTCGGTCCCCCCACCACAACTGACGTCATGGATTAGCAAGGGGTTGAACTGGGGTCCAGTAAATGATGTGCCGATATTGTAGAGTCGCATCCAAGATCTCCTTGAGAGAGATGTCAGCCTGGTCATGGCAATGCAAGACATGCTAGTTCGTCGAGTCCAACCTTGCAAATGTCGACCCCTCCGTATGTGGGAATTCAACCCGGAAGGCCCGCGAACTATTCAACACTTCCTCGGCATGACGCTCAAAGAGATGTACAAATTGTTCTTCGGACCCCAAATAGAGTGTCCGGACACCACCGAGGATGCGGGTCTGAGCTATAACCGCCCTTGATACCCAAGTAAGTAATCCCATGGCCGAACACGATGTCCTTTTATTTATCATGACATCATTCTGAAAAGTCACTCTTTGACCAGGACTGGATAGCAAAGGCAAAGATGATCAGGTGTTCGGCCCCCCTTCCCGAAGGCTTGGCCAATCCAGTACTAGACAGAATGCTCGAGCCGGCACCTTATCAGGTGCCCTCAAAGGAAGATAAAGGGGGAATAAAGAGGCCGAAAGCGGGGGGAATTAGCACCTCCGCGAAGGACGATAACCAGGGAGAAGAATCTGACATTCCCTCTCCCCGAGGAAGGAAGGGGACCACCTCTAAAGATCCAAAAATAAGGGCTTCCAAACGGGGGAAGGAATCTTCGCCAGAGGGTCCTGCCTCGGAGAGTATTCTTGCCGCACAACGTCTGCAAGGGGATCATCCCTCTACCAAGCTATAAGTAATCAAAAAGTACTTAACAGTGAAAGTATTCTACCTTACTTCTGAAGACAATAACCGAAGCTTATATCTTGTAGTTCGGATTGTAGCCCTTGTCGACAGAGTTCGTCTTCGGGGGATCTTCTTCCGGAGATGATGGAGAGAGAAACGCCTCCCCCTGCCACCCCGCCTCATCAGGCGGGCGACCCTGAAGTGTCATCACCGAGGGTCTCTCCCGACCCGCCAAGGCTAGAGGGTAATCCTTTGGCCACCCGGAGTCCTCAGTATTCGGCTCCTAAAGAGAGCAACAGAAAGAGTCCGAAACCGTACAGTGTGCGGTCGGACGTACTGAAGGATCTTCTGGAGCAAGTGGCCATCTCAGAAGTGCATCGTACGCTAATGGGTACGGTAATTGAAAGGATTTCATCCGCTGAAAGCGGATTGCATGAAGCTTTTATGAGTCTGCTGAAAGGCTTTAAGGTACGTGAAATAGTGTATGTTTTTGATAGTACCGCACACGTTAGGTGTGCCCTATGCAGATAGTAGCCCCTGAGACTCTGGTTGCCATCGAAAACGGCGGCAAATAGAGGATCATAGTCCCAGGTAAAAACCAGACCGCCTCTATGTGCAAGTGGCTGAAGTTCCGGGGGCTAGTCGGACTGATGGGTTTGCCGAGCTAAAGCGGCAACTTGATGCGGCAGATGCCGACATCGTGCTTGTCAACAAGCGGCTTGACGAGGCACATGGTAAGTGATTTCTCCGGTGATCAACACATAGTAAGAGGAGCATGATGCCAGTATATTTAGTATGTTGTGACTGCAGATGGAGCTGCCACTGTGGAGTCCCTTCGGGTGGAGCTTGCCCGAGCCAAGGAGCAAGCAAGGAATAGCGACGCGTCCGCTCTAAAGGCGGTTGAAGAGCTGAGGGCCGAACAGGCCGCGCATTGCCAGAGCAAGGAAAGAATAGGCAAGATGGTCGTTGAGTTGAAAGATGTCGCTGACCGTTACCAACTTCTTGAAAAAGAAAATCGAGCGAGGGCGACGGACCTGGAGAAGGCCATGGTGGCAGCCAAGTAAGCCCGCTCTAAAATCAAAGCGACGAAGGAGGAGCTGCGTCAAGCTGCGGATATCGTGGCTGGGAAGCCCTTCTTATTGCGGACTAAGTTCGGAGATCCAAAGTATGCTACTCTTGATCAACTATGGAGTTCTGCAGACGCCTACATGGATTTTGCAGCAAGTGCTACTGATGCGGCCGAGTACTTCAAGGATCAAAAAGATCGTGAAGTGGAAAAGTTGTTCTGGTCACAGTTCCATGCTCCAGTGCATCCGCTTTTGTTGAATGAGCGAATGGCCGAGTGGGCCAAGCTCCGTAGGTTGTCCGGACTTGCCATGATGTCTATTGTGGATCATCTGTGGCCGGGAGGGCCAAGGCCGAATAGTTACTTTAGTTTAGTGCAACAATTCCTTGGTGTTGTGCCGCACATCGATGCTATGAAGAGGTCGGCATGCATAGAGGGTGCGCGGATGGCCTTTGCCCGTGTCAAGACATATTGGGCAGAGATGGAGGCCACCACTATTGCAACACAGGGTTCGGCCGTGGGCCGAGTGGCTGCCGAGCACTACTTTGAAGAAGTCCTTGAAGGCGCTCATTCGATAGAGGCTCAATGCTTGAAGAATATTATGTTCTAGTGACATGTACTACCATTGTAAAAACAATGTTTTATTTGAGTTATCAAGGCTGTGTTTATACTTTTGCCTGAAAGTATTATGATGCCTCCTGTGCGGCCATTTATGTATATATGTATATAACCTAAAAGTTTGCAGTCGTCGGCTTCTGCCCCCACGCATAGAATGCGTTGGTGTTTGCAAAAAACGCGTATTCACACTTGATCCAACGTCTTGGTCCATGAAGGAGGTGGTAGCGCAGCAGACGAGGCAATCATACTATATTGCTTTAACACTTTCACTTAGCCATAGGAGTTTGACGGTGGGGCTACTATATAGCCCCTGGTACTTCTACGCTTTTCTGAATACGGGGTGCGTACGTACATGACCGGGAAACGGCCCTTCGTTAATGTGGAGGAATCCCAAAGATTCCGCTGAGTCATCGAGTGGTTGACCAGTCTCGCGTTTTATCATGACAGTCAGTTTTTGGCTTTCTCTATTGAAGTGCTCATCCAGATGAACCAGGGCACAATCGTAGTAGTTCTCCTGGTGCTACCTTAGCCGATATAGCGGAATGTAAGGTACCAAAACATGGGAGCCGGGCAAACCCAACATTTGACTAAAGATATGATTCGGAGCTGATGCATATAAGGCCAAACTCGCGACGCCGAACGCTCCCTAAGGTATTCAGTCTTCATAACATATGTCGGGCTGAACAATGCCATTAATAATAAACCCCGAGTGTCCAGGTACGTGCAATATCCTGACATGGCCACATGCCAATAACGTCAACATCCTTCTCGGTTGTGTTGAGTATCCGGAGGATGTGAACAACAAGAAACAGTAAAAAAGGTTTACGCAGGGTCTTAATCTCAAAACAAACCTTTGAGCGGGTCCCTGCTGCACGTCTGCGCCTGTGTCTCCGTTGTGCCGTGTCCTAGACGGGTGTAGCACGATTGTCATCTGTAAAAGAGAGGAACTTAGGTGAAAGTTGATGTGCCAGAAAATTGGTTATTATCAATAAACCATTAAAATTCAAGATAAGTCAAGTTGAGCCGGACTAGCCCTGATTACACGCGGGAAGCCCCTGGTACTGTCTAGGAGGGTTTAACCATCAAACCAATCTCATGTATATGTAATGGTGCACCGGACTCGTCTAACCATGTCTGTGGTCTTGATGACCTGTCATTGTTTTCTGGTTGGTGAGGCCGTCTAGTGCTCGGCTGTTAAAGCCACTGCATGTTCTTCCGTGCATAGAGAACGCTCAGTATTTCTGCTAACTGTGACGGTGCCACGTGGACCGGGCATCTTAAGCTTGAGATAAACGTAATGCGGTATTGCATTAAAACGAGCAAAAGTCGTTCTTCCGAGTAGTGCTTGATAGCCACTTTGGAAGGAGCGATGTAGAAAGTTAACATTTCGCTTCGGAAGTTGTCGGGAGAACCGGATACAACCTCTACTAATAGAGAGCCCGTACAGCGGGCCTCTAGGCCTGGTATTACTCCCTTTAAGGTACTATTACTGTGGCTTATTTTTGTCGGGTCTATCCCCATTTTGCGGACCGTGTCCTGATATATCAGATTTAGACCACTGCCGCCGTCCATGAGGACTCGTGCCGGATTCTTGTCGCGTGATCCCCGCGATCAAAAGTGATCGGGCAGACCAACCAGTGGTTGAACCTAGGGGTGACGGGCTCTATGGCGAGTGTGTCTCGGAGTGCATGTTTGGTTTTCCTCTTCGTCACATGGATCATGTTTACTGTTTTAACCTCTGGTGGGAATTTTTTCTGTCCTCCACTGCTTTGCTGGTGAGGTTCGTCCTCGTCTTCGCTTGGTGTCTCCCCCCCCCCTTGTGTTCGGCGTTTAGCTTACCGGCCTGCTTGAAGACCCAGCATTCCCTGTGGGTGTGATTTGCAGGTTTATCGGGGGTGCCATGAATCTAACATAGTTTGTCAAGAATCCTGTTTAGGCCAGACGGTCCATCTCTGCTGCCTTTGAAAGGATTTTTCCGCTGACCTGGTCGAGAGCCCATGAATCCGACATTTACCATCGTATTATCTGGGCTATCTTCTTTATTTCGACGCTTGTTTTTATTGCGTCATGGTTTTCCATTGCCATCCCTGACTTCCGATGTGCTTGGGTCGCTGGTGCTACTGCGGGCTAACCAGCTATCTTCGCCTGCGCAAAAGCAGGTCATGAGGCTTGTTATGGCTGCCATTGTTCTCGGTTTTTCTTGGCTGAGGTGTCTGGCGAGCCATTCATCTCGAACGTTGTGTTTGAAAGCTGCTAAGGCTTCGGCGTCCGAACAGTCGACGATTTGGTTCTTCTTAGTGAGAAACTTGTTCCAAAGCTTTTTCGGGCGAACTCTCCGAACTGTTGAATTATATGGCTTAAATCGTTTGCATCCGGAGGTCGGACATAGGTCCCTTGAAAATTAGCCCAAAAAGCGTCCTCGAGCTCCTCCCAACTTCCAATTGTGTTTTCGGGGAGGCTTTTCAGCTAGTGCCGAGCTGGTCCTTTAAGCTTGAGGGGCAAGTATTTGATGGCATGGAGATCGTATCTGCGAGCCATATGGACATGGAGGATAAAGTCCTCAATCCAGACCCCAGGGTGTGTGGTCTCGTCGTACGCCTCTATGTTCACTGGTTTGAATCCTTCTGGGAATTCGTGGTCCAGCACCTCATCGGTGAAACATAGGGGGTGTCCGGCAGCCCTATATTTGGGTGTACCATGCCGTTCGGAGGGTTGTAGTATTCGGTTTTGATTTTGTGCCGGAGCGCGCTTCCTAGATCCATAGATGGATCTGGTCGTACCGGATTTTTGGCGCAAGTCCTCACGTAGATCATGTGTTGACTTATGTGCGACCTTGTTAGCCGCTCTATCGCGGTCACAAGGTAGTTGATCCGGCCGGTTGGCCATTTCATTTTCCGGCTGTGTGGACTCTAAGGCCTCATTGTCGAATTCAAGTAATAGCTTGCGCTTTGGAAAGCTCTTTGTGTGGTAACTTCCACCATACTTTTCTTCATTCTCGAGCACTTTGTTCCACCTGCTGTTGAGCGTATTTTGTGCGGCCTTAGGCTTTTGCTTCGACTTCTTCAGACTCCTCGCTGTGGAAATAAGCCTTTTGCGGAGGTTCTCTTGCTCCAAGTGCGTTTCCGGGATGATGTCTGCATCTTCGTCCGGACTATTTTCCTCCCCAGAGGAGGTTTGATGAGGTTTGTCCTCCGCGTCACCGTGTTCGAACGTTGGATCCGTACTATGTTCGCCGTTTGCAGCTTCATCGTGCTCTGCCGCCAGGGCAATGTGGTCGTCGTTTCCTCTGGAGTCGACTGGAGTGTTATTTTCTCTTGCCCTGTTATCGCTATTTTTGCTATGGAGGGACTTAGAGCGGCACCGCTGATGTCGGCGCTTGGGTTGCTTCTTGGAGGTGCCATCCTCCGCTGTCTCTTCGCCATTGCCTTCTTTGGGTGTATCCACCATGTATATGTCATGTGATGAAGTGGTCGTCCGGCGCCCTATGGGCACTGGTTCCTGTTCGTCTCCTGCATCTTCGTCCATGCCGTCAATGTCTTTGGAGTCAAAGTTGAGCATGTCGGTTAAGTCGTCGACAGTGGCTACTAAGTCGGTGGTGGGTGGGCAGCGAATTTCTTCGTCGTCCGCATCCCATTCCAGCCGGACATAGTTCGGCCAAGGTTCTCCTGACAAGGTGAGAGACCTTAATGAATTTAGCACATCGCCGAAAGGCGAGTGCTGAAAGATATCCGCGGAGGAGAACTCCATGATCGGTGCCCGATCAGATTTGATAGGCACGGATGCAGGCGGCTCGGAGTCCTGGCCGCAGACGAATCCAGTGGTTCGGCGACACGGCTCTCTAAGGGGTGAAGTCAGTATCAGACTCCATTGCCACTGAGAGCGCGACCTCCATGGCGGGGTCTATCTCTCTGTCCTTGGATGGTGCAATTTGCTTCGGATTGAAGGCCGGAGTGATTGCAGATGCGATCTCCGGAACACTATCCGATGACAAAGTTACGTCATGCTCGTCGTGATTGTGCGGCACACCTGACATGGGCTTGAATCCGTCGAAGATCAAGTCTCCGCGGATGTCGGCAGTGTAGTTTAAGTTTCCGAACCTAACCTGATGGCCAAGGGCGTAGCTCTCGATTTGCTCCAGATGGCCAAGCGAATTGGCCCATAGTGCGAAGCCGCCGAATACAAAGATCTGTCCGGGGAGGAAAACCTCACCCAGGACCGCATCGTTACCGATGATCGAAGGAGCATTCAGGACTTACAGTGACGGCACAGTGGAACTCTCAATGAAAGCACCAATGTCGGTGTCAAAACCAGCGGATCTCGGGTAGGGGGTCCCGAACTGTGCGTCTAAGGAAGATGGTAACAGGAGGTAGGGGACATGATGTTTACCCATGTTTGGGCCCTCTCGATGGAGGTAATACCCTACGTCCTGCTTGATTGTTCTTGATGATATGAGTATTACAAGAGTTGATCTACCACGAGATCGTAGAGGCTAAACCCTAGAAGCTAGCCTATGGTATGATTGTATGTTGTCCTACGGACTAAACCCTCTGGTTTATATAGACACCGAAGGGGGCTAGGGTTACACAGAGTCGGTTACAACGGAGGAGATCTACATGTCCGTATTGCCAAGGTTGCCTTCTATGCCAAGGAAAGTCCCATCAGGACACGGGACGAAGTCTTCAATCTTGTATCTTCGTAGTCCAACAGTCCGGCCAAAGGATATAGTCCGGCTGTCCTGAGACACCCTAATCCAGGACTCCCTCGGTCTTCCACAAACAAAATCTGGGTAGCATCGCTGGCAAGAATGAATGGGTCCGCGTGATATGCCATCGTTGTCCTATTAACACAGGTCTTCCTGTACTCATTAATCCTAACCTGGCCAAGAGGGATCCATGCGCACCTGAAAAATGCCACCTTAACTTTCACATAGTCAAGCTCCCAAATCTCTTTGATGGTTCCATAGTATACCCTTTTATCATCTTCATTTAAAGGCATGCCTTCTATTCAAACATAGTTGTTCTGATATGCGGTCTTCTGATCACATTCCTCAGTGTAGAATGTGTATCCATTTATGTCATATGCTTGGTACGTCCACACCGTAGGTGATGGCTTTTGTGCCAACCACGTAGCAATGGCATCAATGGATCCTTCTGCCAAATGATTCTTCAGCCATTCAGCGTAGTTCTTAGTGTGCTCCTTCATCTCCACATCTGATGAAGGCATCATTGATAAGAAGCTTTGGCGTATCTCCGCCAAGTGTTCTTCGGCATAAGCGCTGAGAACTGGGCTGTTAAGCAGTACCGTCAAATGGGCTCTCTCTGCCAATTATCCGGGTGCAGCCATTTGCGTGCCAGCAAGGACCGGCTTACCTTTCAGCCTTCCCTCATGGCGAGAGAGGGGCAAACCTATAGGTATTTGTTTCATGTATTGGGTGCAAAACTCAACCACCTCCTCCGCGGTATAACCTTGTAGGATGCTTGCCTCTGGATGGTTTCGGTTCTGACAAAAGCGCTTCAGTATTCCCATGAACCGCTCTAAGGGATACACGTTGCTCAGAAACATAGGACCACAATACTTTATCTCGTCGACAAGGTCCATAGTGAGATGGACCATGACATCAAAGAATGATGGTGGGAAAATATCTCTAGGTTGGACAATATTCTTGCAATATCATCTTGCATATGATCCAACTCTTTAGGATCTACAACTTTCTTCCATAGTTGGTTGAAGAAATCATAGAGGTCAATGAGTGTGTTTCTTATATCTTTGTCCATCATATTCCTGATGGCCACTGGGAGGATTTGTGTCAACATTACGTGGCAATCATGTGACTTCATGTGTCCCAACTTCATTTTACCTAAACTCACATCTATGAGACTTCTGATGTTTGCGTAGTAGGAAGAGGGTGTCTTAACTGACAACAAATAGGTGAAGAACTATGTTGCTTCTTTTGTACTAAAATTGTAACTCTGGTGAGCTTTGATGAATTTGTCATCATTTGCTTCACTCTTGCGTTTTGATTGATCGACAAGCATATCGAGCCATGGACCGTCACCATCCTTTCGTTTACCTTTAATCTTGAGTAGAGTACCAAGGATGCTTTCACATATGTTCTTCTCTGTGTGCATGACATTGATGCAGTGACGTTTCTCCCGGTAAGGTAATTTCCAGAGCACTGATTTCTTGTTAAACACTTGACCCTTGGGTGTTTGTTTCACCATCAAAGGGTGGTTCTTGCCAAGCACAACATTAATTTTTATCCATGTTGTGGACCACCTCCCGTTCATAGGGTCTTGGGCGCGCACCTCCCTCTGTCGTACCATCAAATTCAGATATCATCTTTTGGTATGGGTGAGTTTTCCGCAAGACCCTACGATGACGCAAATACACGGTTTTGTGCGAGTTGGGAAGTCTTCTGCTAGTTGTCCTATCTATGCATGTGACACACCCTACATCTACCTTTTTTTCTGCCCCGATGTGTTGCCTAATGCTGACATATTTTGAATGGTGTGCACCAGCATCGCATGTAGATCGAAAATCTCCTTTTTGTAAGCATCATAACATTTTACAGTAGGAGCATCTATCCACACTGTCAGCCGTTCTTCTACCAGTAGCTGAAAGTAAATGTCGATGTCATTTCCAGGTTGCTTCAAGCCTTGGATAATCATTGACATCATAATGTATTTTTTCTTCATACACAACCAAGGAGCTAGGTTATATATGCACAGAAGTACCGGCCATGTGCTGTGATTGGTGCTCATATCGCCAAAAGGATTCATCCCGTCAGTACACTCCCCGAGCCTTATACTTCTAGGATCCTTGGCAATTTTTTCAAACTTATTGTTGATTAATTCCCACTAAGCCCCATCTTTCGGGTGCCTCATAAACTTATCCGCAATTCGCTCATCATGATGCCACCACAACCTCGTTTCCTCTCTAGGGTTTGCCAACAAACGCCTCAACCTTGGAATTAAAGGCAAGTACCAAACAACCTTTAATGGGATTCATGTCTTGATCTTGTCGTCCAATTTGTACTTGTCCTCTGCTCTCCTACACTTTTATCGTGCATGCTTGCATGTGGGACATGCACGCAAATCTTTGTACTCACCACGGTACAATATACAATCATTCACACAAGCGTGTATCTTCTGTACTTCAAGTTCCAATGGGCAAACAATTTTCTTCGCTTCATTCATGCTTCTGGGGAGCACACTATCTTTCGGAAGAATTTCTTTGAAAAGACCTAACATCTCTGTGAAGCCCTTGTTTGATAGACTGTTTGCTGCTTTAAATCTGAGAAGCGGCAGGGTGGCACTCAATCTAGAATATTTCTTTTTGCAACTTGGATACATTTCTCTCTTAGAGTCCGCATCAATGGCTGGCAGATCCTTGTACCCAATCATCTACTTTTTTGTGCCCTCGAAATCTGCAATCATAGTAGCAAAATCTGGCATATCAAGATCGCCGTAATCTGCTTTGACATCTTGGTTTTCCAGTGGGAATTTTGGCTTTCCAGTGTTCCATTGGTAGCTTGACACCTCTGCCACAATGTTACATTCAACATCCATGTGACACTGATCGGGGTTTGGCATCTCGCTGCCCTGGGTATCTTCATCCATGACCACCTCTTCACCGTGTCTAGTCCAAAGTGTATATCCATCCATGAAATCCCCAGAGAATAAGTGCAAATGGACATCTGCAACTTCAAGTGACTCTGTATTGGCACAATCAGTACATGGACACATGATGTAATCCGTATCACCAATTATCCTCTTTGTACTTTCAGCCAAATTCATAAACTCTGTCACGCCACTGATAAAATCTGTGGTTTTTCGATTCTTCATCCATCGAGATCGTTCCATCTGCACCACACAAATGGTAATTAAAAACAAAACAACAACATTAATACACAGATTAACTGCTGCCCAAAGATGCGTGCATAAATTACAAGGTTTTATTTTCATAATTAATGCGGGCGCTCCATGTTGTTATCTAGACGTGCAATGACAAAAATAGTGGCCAGTCAATTTACATGCAGAGTACTAGTACAACACTACCCTTAGGAATTGAATACCTTAATTAAGCCACTCACGAAAAGAGTACCTTAATTAATTACCCGCGCGACGGCCTCCACCCAGCTGACAGAGAAGCGCGATACGGCGACACACCGAGACAACAGGGTCGAGGAGCAAAGCTTAGTGCGGTTGCCTCCTGAAGTTCGACCTCCACTATCCCGCCATCGACCGTGATGGATGTGCTTGAATCACATCGCTGCCGATCTTGATGGTTGAGCTCCTCCTGTCTCCCACCGCAGACCGAGGATTGACCTCCTATGACGCCGCCATAGCCCGCCGATCGAGGATTGACCTCTTCTCTGGTAGCCGCTGCCTAGGCCACCTGCCGCAATCTCTATAGGCAGAGCAGCTTTTTTTTATGGTTATCTGCAGAGCGGCTGTTTACACAGTATCACTGTAACTCAATTATACATATAGGGTGGTACATCACATACGGTTATGTAACGGGAACCGTGTCTAACCAACGTTATCTTCTCACACGGTTTGGTGCGGAAATTGTGTGTGACGTTGTAATACCTAACACAAATGACATGTATAAACAGTGTGCCGTATCCAACATATAGTGCCATAAGTAGTTCCCGACCGTTAGCTTATCCCCATAGTTTCCCCATTTCCCCCAAATACCTACATAGCCTCCAAATTCCCTCGCGTGGTGCTGACATTGGGGGAATGCGGATGAGTGGTGCTGATGGTTTCGATGCGGCTGCTCCTGTTCGTATCGCCGAGCACTTTCCTAAGGTCATCAGAAGGCAGGTGTACTACAGATCCGAATCGTCCTGTCAGGTTCCAATCTATCCCGATATTTTTTAGCATGTCCAAAGTATAGCGCCTTGCTAAATCCGTTCTAAATGACACCCCCTGCCCCCAGGAAAGCGATCTGCCGCCAGATCCGGAGCATGACTCCAGACTCCCACAACACGAGTTTGACTCCAAGTTTTGTGCCACCGAGAAGTACCAAAAGCTGAGTTATATGCACGAGCACACTCCCACTCGACGTGTATGAACAGCGGGATTGAACATTGGCAGGCGATTTCTTAGTTGCCCCTTAGAGGTTAGTGCTAAGTTCATCATTTTACTTCAGTTAATGCCACCGCTCATCCTGAACACTATTTAACATTGTTAGGGATATGAGGCTTGTGCCTTTGTTAACTGGCTAGATGAAGAATGGAATGGCAGGGCTCGAAGTGTTATCACCTACCTCGCAGAAGATAACGTAAAGCTGAAGAAGAAACTATCTGATCTGGAATGTACAATCAGTACGATGAAGCAAGAAAGAATCAATCAAGGCAATAGATGAAAGCAACAGACAAGAAGGAACTAGCATGTGTAGTTCTGGTTGTCGCATTAGCCATGTTCTATGCTTTGTTTCCAATGTGCTCTAAGGAGAGAGGCGGGCGGCGGTCCAACCGCTGGCTTGCCTCCCGGTGAGCCTGTGCACCGGACTGCTGGCATGCCTACCGTCATTTGACACAGCTAGTCGCATACCTCTTGATTACACTGCGCAGCAAGAACACCTCCGTCAATTCACACCTGCACGCACGCCTCCCGGTCTGCCTATGTGGCGGACTGCTCGCATGTGTCCCATCAAATCACTCCTACTCGCATGGCACACGGGTCGCGTGGCGGCGCGTATATTGTTTTTCTATTTGGATGATTAATGTTGCCACTTTATTGCTTAACCAAAGCATAGCACGTATCCATTGTTGGTCTAACGCTCATGGTTCAAATAAATAATCCGTTTGGGATATTGGTTCCCAATTATTAATAATCTCCCATTTGTAATTAGATAAAGATTGCATCAAAACCAGTCTCAAATTTGACAAAAAAAGTACAATGCCACTTTGTATTGGTGTCCATATGACAACATGATAAGTTTCATGAACTTCAAATAAGTTTTGGATGTACTAGAATTTAAAAATCAAGATTCTCAATGTTTGAAATTTCTTGCACGGGGAGTAAACATGCACCCAGTGAGATACATGTGTTTTTGCAATCCATTTAGGTGCACTGTCACGTGTGTGTGTAGCTCAAATTTGATTTTTGCACATTATACCCGTAGAAAATCAATCAATTAATGTAATAAAACATCTTAATGATCTCTGTTTTTTTCGAAATTAAAATGTCCCTCCTTTGGTAACATATGTTCACCACGGGATAATTTAACATGCATCGTAGTTGCGGTGGATTCGCGGTGTGTGTGTGTGGGTGTGTGCGTCTGGGGGTGGCGAGTGGCTTGCAGTACACTACGAGTTGTGAGCCACCATGTGGGTTGGCCATTTTGTTAGGCAGGTGCCACATCAGAGTCGTGAATTCGTTATTTAGAACATTACACAATCCTTTCATACATACATGTTTTGGCCACATTTAGTCGATGGTTGTCCTACACGACACTCGATACTCGCGTGTGACGCTTTCTATGGACCCGCGAGGTCACCGTCCATCACTTGGATGAACAGCCGGTAGTGAGGTTAATTTAACTGGCAAGATAGAAACTTTTTTGTTTGTGTTATGGTGGTATATAGTACGCGTCAAAGAGGTGGGATAGGACTAGCATATATACTATACGTACTCGTCTGTGAACAAGTACACCTCACTCAATGTGGGGACTTTTGGTTTCCGAGGCACATGCCACAACAAAGTTATGAAATTGGCTATTCAAACAGCACACAACACCTCTTTGGGCCACATGGATGCAGGCGTTGGTTATCCTACCTAGGACACTCACGTGTGACGCTTCCATATATGGGCCCACGAGACCATCGTCGATGCATGCATCACTTTGACCTACATCGGGAGAGGTTAATCAATTTCACCATCGAGGAGGATTCTTTTTGGGTTGTATTACGGTAGGAGAATATAGTATGCATCGAAGAGGGGGAAGGGGACCATCATACGTAGTACGCTTCATGAACCTCGCTCTTTGTGGGGGGTTTACGATTCTTGAGGCATGTGGCACATCAAAGTTGTGCATTTTGGGTATTCAACTTACGTTTGACCCACATGCAAAGCGATGGTGCTTGTCCTCTTGCACCCACTTAAGCGGTTATCAGCGATATCAATGATTTCCATCTGTGGGCCTGCTTGGTACATCACTACTTTTTACCTGACAACTAGAGAGGCTAATTTAACTTAGGAGGGGATTATTGTTTTGCTTGTAATACGGTATATATATAGGTCATGCTCTGGGATGACATGATACAGTTTGAGCACACACACATGCATCTGTATGCATGAATCCCTCCCGTCGAGTCGATGTGGTTAGTACAATAACACGTCATGAACTGATCTCGCTCTGTGTGGGGACTATACGATTTTTGACGCACACGCCACATCAATGTTGTGAAATGGTATTGAAACGTGCACGCATGCATCAGCTCCATACAAATGAATGTAGTGGTTGTCTTCAAATGGTACACTCCCTCGCGTGGTTATCGGCGACAAGCCTATATATTCATGGGCCCGCGTGGATATCCATGATCACCTTGACCGACAACAAGATAGATTACCATGACAGATTCTTCCTTTGGTCATGTTATCATAGTATAGGTCATGTTGAGATTCAGACCTAATTAAGTTTGAGCGCATATCCTATGCACGCATGCATGCATGCATGAATCACCGTCGTTGGCTTGAAGTGTGGTGTAACATACATATGCATCGTCAACCTACTCAGTGTGGGGATTTCTAGTTCGAAATCATGATGCCACATCAAAGTTGTTCCATTGTGTATTCAAAAACACACCTCTCCATACATATGTTTGGGCCACACGCATGCAGTTGTTGTCTTTGGGGACTAGCTACTTGCGTGATTATTGGCGAGCTAGCCCATCTCTGGGGTCGCATTGACGGCCATCACTTTGACCAACAACAAGAGAGAGGTTGTACGACCAAGGTGGATTATTCTTGGTCCGTTTTACGATCCATCTTGGTGAGATGCCTCTCTGGCCCATTGGCTGAAAGTGTGTGGGGAGGGGGGCTGCTAGTTCGCACTTTGCTAGGTGAACCTCGGTTGGGGGGCATGCATTCATAGCTTAGGATTCCCTTCGCGCCGAATCGAGGGAGGGCTACTACTTCGCACTTTGCTAGGTGAACCTCGGTTGGGGGGCATGCATTCATAGCTTTGGATTCCTTTGGTGCTGACACGAGGGGGGCTGCTAGCTACTTCGCACTTTGCTAGGTGAACCTCGGTTGGGGGGCATGCATTCATAGCTTAGGATTCCCTTCATGACGACATGAGGGGGCAAGCAATACCGTGCGCTTTATGAGATAGTTGCCACATCGAAGTTGAATTTGGTATTTGAACATCAAACCACCCTTTTCATACATAAATTTGGTCCAGATGCAAGCATGTTCGTGTTCTGACCCTCTCCCGCGTCATTTTTCGCGAAATTTGTGAATATTAGACAAGTCGGATGACGCAACAGACACGGTTCACTCAAACTAACCATGTGTCGTGCCGGTGCCCCTATCACGCACACATCCGCATAGTACATTGGGCTCCACGAGGCTTCTCCTCTCAATAATATCTACCTGCCTGCAGCTTTTTTCTGTTTGATAACACACAGTTATTGTGTTTCCACCATGTGTGATGTTTCTTGTTCCCAATCCTGCATGCATCCCTTGAAAATATATGGCCGCCTCGAGGGGTTTTCTGTTTCATAACACACGGTTGTTATCTCCAAACTATGTGCAATGCACCATCATCAAAATTTTGAATAGCCTCGGCATTTCACTCCCGCGTAGTAAATTTTTTAGTACCCGCGTCATTTCCTTAAACACACACCCACGCCCCTCCACACACACACCAAAACCTTCTTGGGCACGCACACACATACACACACCCTCCCTCACTCGAAACTCAAGCAAGGTCCCCGCCACCGTTGCAAGGCCTCCATTGTCAACATCTGCCGGTTTGCCCGTGCAGCTTACCAATCGATCTCCATACCTAGGCCACCTTGAGTTTCTTAGATGACGCCTGCCAAACGCTCCCTTTCCCATAGATCCCCATCGCACACTCCAAAGCGCTGTAGCCTAAACCCGGCTACGCTTCCCGTGGAGGTCGAGGAGTGACTGGCCCAAAAGAGGTGTATCCCGGTCTCTTCTCCCGACGTCGTTGAGGAAGCTGACGACCATTACTTGCCGCATGCACTCAATCAGCAGGCTAGAGTATGCGGGTATGTCCCGGACGATAGCTACGACATTGAGGTCGTCGACAGCGACGTCTTGAGGCGGGCTATGTCACTGGTTAAGTGGCCCACCCCCACCCCTCGGGTTCAACTGCCATCAATCTCATCCATGGCCCCGCCGCTAATCTCCTCTAGCTTGCTGTCAAGAATTTTCCATCCTACATCGCCATCGAGCCCCTTTTGTCATTCCTGAAGGACACGTTCTGTGGCGCTTATTGGATTATCGGTTCCGGCAAACCCTTGAGGTTCGAACACTGGGGTGCGCACGAAGATCTCGCTCTCTCCCTAGCTCTTGCTCGCAATGATCTCTAGGCCTAGCTCGCCAAACCCAAGGAACGAGTGACACGAGAGTTTATACTGGTTCGGGCCACCGTTGTGGCGTAATACCCTACTCTAGTGTGGTGTGGTGGATTGCCTCGTGGGTTGAGGATGAACTAGTAGAGTGGACGAACAGCCTCCTGAGGAGAGGTGTTCTTGAGCTTGATGAGCTGGTGTGCTTCAGGATGGTCCGAATGATCCATCCCAACATGAGCCGATCCCTAACTACGGTGGTGGCTAGCGCTATTTATAGAGGCCATGGTCCTCTTCCCAAATGTTTAGGCCGGAAGGGATCCCACAATGGCCAATTTTGAAGGGAGACAACTAGTACAAGTTATCCTGACAAAAGGTGGTCTTCGCCTGCAAAAGGCTCTGGTGGTGACGCCGTCATGGGCTCCGCGGTGACCTCTGTCATGCCATCCTGCTGGCCTTGGTATTGTTGCACCGATATGGGAACCTTTGCCTGATGCCGCGGGACTCCTCGCCTACGCCTGCTGCCTTACCACCAAAGAGGAAACTAGCACCCTGTGCCTGTTGGTGCCTGCCTGACCTTGGTCGTCATAGGTTACATCACGCGGACCTCGCGAGGTGCCCTTGCATATATATCTCCGCTCCTTAGGAGCCAGCCTAGCGAGGCCGCCCCGGAGGAGGTCTTGGTGTCGTCTGCCTCGCAAGGCTTGGCCCCTCGCAAGGGTCTTGAGTGGTTCCTAGTGAAGATGGGTCGTACCAGGCCGTTGGTGGAGCCACACCGTGGGCCGCAGGCAGGCAAGTCTGGGTACCCCTGTTCCCAGGACGCCGATAGTAGCCCCCGGGCCCAAGGCGCTCTCGGACTTGGCTTCAAGGCGAAGCCAAAGGGCAAGTGTGGAGCGCCGCGGGCCCCAACCGCCTGTGGACTCAATTGACACATGGCAATTGATAGGTCGTGGGTGTCTCCGCTTCCCCATGCTGCCTCGACAACTGTCCTTGGCTGACAAAAGGCTTGCGCACGCCGCAGGGCTTTCATTACCTTCCTTCTCCTTCCTCCTTCTCTTTCTTGCCCCGAGAGACTCTAGATCCGCGTGAACCCCTCTGCGAGTTTGCAGCCAATGGCGTCCGACAAGGCGAAGGCCACGGGTTCACCTTCCTAGTTCGAGCTGGCCCTGAGTGCTCCTAGCGTCTCGGAGAAGAACCTTGCTGCAACGCGCCTAATGATGGCGGAGAGCACAAACAAGGGGGGAAAGACCATGCTTCGGACTGGCTCCGACGAGGCAGAGCCCTCAGGTAGTACCTTCTATCCCTTTTTCATGAACATCGTCGTTACGAGGCTGGTTGCCGTGACCTCGTCCGCTCTGGGGACTCACGGGCCGGTGGCACGGGCTGCAAGGCCTCCGGCCTCCGTGCTTCTGAAGAGGCTGACGGACTATGTCGTCGTGGACCAGTAAGCACCTTCCCTTGATTTTGTTTTTGCTTTTGCCGTTGTTTCTTGAGCTCTCCTTTTGTGCCATCAGGCCGACACCGGCGGCGAAGAAGAAGAGAGAGGGAGTGACCACACCCCCTCTGGTGCGGAGAGGCAGCGATGGTGCCCGCGCCTCTCCGGCCCGGTCCTCCTCGTGAGGCACAGAGAACCGTCCTCAGGAGAAAATGGCCTTGCCCGCCCAGCCAGCTCTAGAGGAGTCCGCCCCCAGCTCGTCGGCTAAGGTCCCAAAGGCTCAGGAGCCCCCGGCCCTTCTTGTGTCGTCGACATGCAGGTGGTGACTCTGCCTCCTCCTCCTCCCGTCATTGCACCGGTACGCGATCCAGCTGCTTCACCAGACCCTCTGGATAAGGCTCTTGTCATGATGACCGAGCTTCAGGGTGACCTTCGAGGTGCCGACCGTCATTTGGCATCAGGGCACCTGGAGTTGATCTCGGGGTGGCAACGGTCTGACGCGTCCGTGAGCGAGGCCTGGGGTCAAGCCACGACGGCTTTCGAGGAGCGCAAGCGGGCCGTCGACCATGCCGCGGCCGCCCGTGTGGCGGCGTTGAAGGATGCCGAAGCCGCCAAGGAGCGTTGCCGGGTGATGGAGGCCAAGCTGGAGACCATGTGCAATGAGCGCGCAGATGAGGCTCGCGATCGCAAAGCGGAGGAGGAGAAGATGAAGGACCGGGAGGACATGATCGCGGGTCATGACGCTGAGCTGGGGAGCTGGCTCAGGAGCAGGCCGCGGAACGCAGCTGCATGAAGGAACTGGAGAAAAAGGTGGAGGCGGGGAAGGTCCAGCTGGAGGCCAAGGCAAAGGTTCTTGTTGAGGATCGTGAGGCCTTCAAGTCTCTTGAGGAGAGGTCCGTCAAGGCGTTGCAGGGGCTCTACGAGAAGGGTCTAGAGAAGCCTTTGGTGATTGATGACAACGGCCCCGCCCAACTACTTCCTCAGCTTATTAAAGTGCTTGAGGATGTTGCTGACGGGATCGGCCCCATGGTGGAGGGGGAAGCGCGCACACTTTCCTCATCGGCCCTGACGCGTGTCCTCAGCCACCTTCACCCTCGCGACCCCAATGCCGACCTTGGTGTCCT
This sequence comes from Triticum aestivum, assembly GCF_018294505.1. Classification (NCBI taxonomy): domain Eukaryota; kingdom Viridiplantae; phylum Streptophyta; class Magnoliopsida; order Poales; family Poaceae; genus Triticum; species Triticum aestivum. Next base: position 294,317,008 of record NC_057797.1, on the reverse strand, counting down.
GCTCGAGCCTATGGATGAGGGGCGCTGCGAAGCTGCTGCAAAGGCCATGAAGGTCCAGGTGGTGGCCTTGCTGAAGAAGTTCCTTGCCATCAACTCCGTGCCTCCAGACGATGGTGCCACCAATCCCTTGACCAGGACCATTGGCATGGGTGATGTTGATGCTGCCGATGAGCGGGCGCTTCCGGACGACGGCGTCCAAGGCTGATGAGGAGGCTCGCTGGTTCCCCTTCCTGCTTTTACTTTCCTACGATCTTTCTGGAGACATGCGACGTGCCGCATGGAGGCGTTAAAACTCTTGTTTGATGTTTAAGGGACAATATGTTTTAGTAGTATCTCGATAAGATTCTGCAACCTCCTTCTCGTTTGCTTGATGTTCTACGTCGACAGGGCCAAACCGCACGCATACCTCAGCCGCCATTGGACCGTTCGGATCACCAGGATGGGACCAAGGGGTGAGGGGCTATGCGTCCACTTAGGCTCCTGAGTCGCGATGCTCAGGAGTCCCCCTTGACGCGCAAACAGCCCGCGAAGAGGAGATGTGATAGTAGGCCTTAGTGTTCTACGTCGGCAAAGCCCGACCCCCCACATACCTCACTCGTAGTTGGACCATCTGGATAACCAGGGCGGGACCAAGGGGTGAGGGGTTACGTGGCCAGTTAGGATCCTGAGTCACGATGCTCAGGAGTCCCCCTCGACCTGCAAACAGACTTTCATACCTTTCCTCGCCGAGGTCCCGCTCGGGAAGGGCGCGCGATGGCCAAGTCCTATGGACCTGGCAGGGCGGCATACACTAGGCGTGACCTGAGCATAGCCCCTGTGCCCAGCCCCCTCGTGCAACTCTCTCGAGGGGAAAGTGTTGCGGTGAGGTTGGACACTCAGCCAGACAGCTCCCTGAGGTTAATGCGGCCAAGGGGCCGCCCTCAGTTGTTTATCACCAGCATAGAGTATAGCACTTCCGCACTTGCACGGGCATAGCCGCTCCTCGACCATGTCGATTGCCAGCACGGAGCATGGTGCTTCCACTGGTACATGGGTGAGGGCTCCCTCTGAGTGGAGCCCCCAGGGCATGTACAACCCAGCACTGACATGTGGCTTGCACGAAAGGGCTAGACGAGGTGTGTCTGGGCACTCGTGAGCCAGCGCGGGACTCACGAGGCCCTACAACAAGGCGGGTTGCGCCTAGTCTTCATTCTTGATGGTTGTGGTGGCCCTACGAGATGGTTAGGCAACCTGCATCGGACGAATATCCTGAGGCGATCACATGAGAAGGCCAAACACCAACGACCCCAAGAGGTGACGTGAATGGGGCCGGCCCGCCAGACAGAGCTCTGTCGTTGGGTTTATCGCCGCTGCAGGGACGGACCCGATCACAGGCGACGTGCCTAGTCTTCTCATGCGAAAATCCTAAAGAAAGACGGCCAGTGCATGGCTCCCATGGTGGCGGGGCACCGGGTCGCGCGCCCTGGCTTGTCCGTCCACGATTAGTAAGGGACCTGGACTAAGGGGTCCTCAGGCGTCCGGCCTGTTTGACATGGGTCGGACTGTTGGGCCATGAAGATACAAGACTAAAGATTCTCTCACCCGTGTCCGGATGGGACTCTCCTTGGCGTGGATGGCAAGCTTGGCATTCGGATATGAAGATTCCGTTCTCTGTAACCGACTTGTATAACCCTAATCCCCTCCGGTGTCTATATAAACCGGAGGGTTCAGTCCGTAGAGGCGGTCACAATCATAATCATATAGGATAGACTTCTAGGGTTTTAGCCATTACAATCTCGTGGTAGAACAACTCTTGTAACCCCTATACTCATCAATATATTCAAGCAGGACGTAGGGTATTACCTCCATCAAGAGGGCCCGAACCTGGGTAAAACTTCGTGCCCCTTATCTCCTGTTACCATCAACCTTAGATGCACAGTTTGGGACCCCCTACCCGAGATCCGCCGGTTTTGACACCAACATTGGTGCTTTCATTGAGAGTTCCACTGTGTCGCCGTTAGAAGGTTCGATGGCTTCATCAATCATCTACAACAATGTGGCCATGAGGGATGTCTTTCTTCCCAGCCAGATCTTCGTGTTCAGCGGCTTCGCACTGCGGGCCAACTCGCGTGGCCATCTAGAGCAGATCGACAGCTACGCCCCTGGCCATTAGGTCAGGTTTGGAAGCTTGAACTACGTTGCTGATATCTGCGGAGACTTGATTTTCGATGGATTCCAGCCCATGGCAGCCGCTCCCTGCCACCGCGATGAGCATGACCTAAATCTATCATCGGACCATGCACATGAGATAGCACCTGTAAGTGCTCCGGCCCTAGATCCGGAGCAGACTGCGCCATCCAAAGACAGGAAGCTCAACCCCTCCATGGAGCCCGCAGAATCAGCAGCGTTGGAGGCGCACACAGACCCAATTTCGTGCGAGATCCGCGTCACCGGAATCCCGGACTCGTCTCCGGCCATTGGCACCGAGCTATGCGCACCCGCGCCCGCTGAGCCTGATCAAGCGCCGATCATCGAATTCAGTGCCGCAGACATCTTACGTCACTCACCTTTAGACGATGTGCTAAACTCATTAAAAACCCTCTCCTTAGCAGGGGACCCACAGCCGAATTATATCCGTTTGAACTAGGGCCTGATGACGGGGAATTTCGCTTCCCACCCACCTCCTACTTAATAGCCACTGTCGAGGACTTAACCGACAAACCTGATTACGGCTCTGAAGACATCAAGGGTATGGAGGACGATGCCGAAGAGGAGCAGGCCCAAAACCCGCCATTTACCAGGCGCTGGACCACCAGCCCCTCATATGACGTACACATGGTGGATACACCCAAAGAAAATAGAGACGAAGACAAGGAAGACCTAGTCGAGGATAAACCTCCTGATATACAATCAAAGTGCCGACGTCAGCGGCACCCCTCCAAGTCACGCCGTGGAAAAGACAGCAATACCGGCACAGGAGAAAACAATACTCCAAACGATGCCGAAAACAATGAAGACCCCGTTAAGCCAACTTCAAAACAGGACGAACGAGAAGACGAGCAAGTTAGCCCCGATGAACTGGCCATCAACAAAGACTCAGTGGACAGTAATTATCTTCCACTCTCCGAGGAAGAGGAGAGACTTGGCAACGATGATTTTATCGTGCCTGAGGAACCTCTCGAGTAGGAGTGCTTCAAGCGCCGGCCAATAGCCATTGTAAGGAGCCTGAAAAAGAAGTAGCATCAGCTTAAAGCTGACAAAGATCTACTCAACGATAGATGGACTCATGTCCTGGCAGCCAAGGAATACGACCTCGAGCGCCCATCCAAAAGTTATCCGAAGCACAAATTGTACCTCAATTGGATGACGAGCCGCTGGAGCCAGTACCATCAGCATGTAATGCGGCTGATCAACCACAACGCGGCCGAGACAAAGCGGCAACTCAAGAAGAACACCAGCGATCACTATCTTTCCATAAAGGCAAAAATAAAATAGCTCGGGGACATACATACGACCTACGGCGGGACCTGGTCAGTGGAGCAGGTCAGACCAGATCGATATATGGATCACGGGGGCGTGCCCCGACGCGTGACGACGACTATCAAGCCGAACATGGCAAGCACAATCACATCCGCGCCGATAGCCGCAGACGGACTCCATCCGAACTATGTCACGACCTGGCCCGATATAGAGGCACCGCACACCCCCTCTGCTTCACTGACGAAGTAATGGAACATGAATTCCCAAAAGGGTTCAAACCCGTGAATATCAAATCATATGATGGAACCACAGATCCTGCAGTATGGATTGAAGACTTTATTCTCCATATTCATTTGGCCCGCGGGGACGATCTTCATGCCATCAAATACCTCCCGCTAAAACTCAAGGGGCCAGCTCGGCACTGACTGAACAGTCTGCCCGAGAATTCCATTGGCAGCTGGGAGGACTTGGAAGATGCCTTCCGCGATAACTTCCGAGGTACATATGTCCGGCCTCCGGATGCCGATGACCTAGGTCACATTATTCAGCATTCCGGGGAGTCTGCCAGGAAGCTCTAGACTATATGTTCTTAATTAAAAAGAACAAAATTGACGATTGTCCGGACGTTGAAGCCCTCGCGGGCTTTAAACATAGTGTCCGAGACGAATGGCTCGCCCGCCACCTCGGACAAGAAAAACCAAAATCCATGGCAGCCCTTACCGCTCTGATGACCCGCTTCTGTGCAAGAGAGGACAACTGGCTCGCTCGTAGAAGCAACATCACCAGTGGCACGGGCACTTCCGAAGTTCGAGACAGCAATGGCAAGTCATGACGCAATAAAAACAAGCGTCGAAATAATAATGAAGGAACGCACGACATGGCGGTCAACGCCAGATTCAGCGGCTCCAAACCCGGTCAACGGAAAAAGCCATTCAAGGCAAACAGAGATGGACCATCCAATTTAGACAAGATACTAGATTGGCCCTGCCAGATTCATGGCACCCCCAATAAACCCGCTAATCATACCAATAGAAGTTGTTGGGTCTTCAAACAAGCCGACAAGCTTAATGCCGAACACAAAGGGAAGAGGCCGCCCAGTGACAACGATGATGAAGAGACTCGCCCAGCGAACACCGGGGGTCAGAACCAATTTCCCCCCGAAGTAAAAAATGGTAAACATAGTATACGTGACGCACACCCCTACAGGGGAGCGCAAGTGCGCACCACGGGACACCTACGCGATAGAGTTGGTCCAACCAAAATTTAACCAATGGGCGGCCTGCCCGATCACTTTTTTCGCAAGGATCACCCAGTTAGTATCCGTCACGCAGCCCTGGTCCTCGATCCAATCATCAATGGGTCACATCTCACGAAAGTCCTTATGGACGGTAGCATCAGCCTTAATCTACTCTACCAAGACACTATCCGCAAAATGGGCATTGATCCTTCAAGAATCAAGCCCACCACAACTACCCTCAAGGGAGCAATACCTGGCGTAGAAGCTCACTGCAAGGGCTCCATCACATTAGAAGTAGTTTTCGGTTCGTCGAACAACTTTGGAAGTGAAGGCTTGACATTCGATATTGCCCCGTTCCGCATTGGCTACCATGCACTTCTGGGGCATACTACTTTTGCTCATTTTAATGCGGTCCCACACTACGCCCATGCAAAACTTAAGATGCCTGGTCCATGTGGCATCATAACAATAAATGGAAATACAGAATGCTCCCTCCATACAGAGGGTCACACTATGGCTAAAACAGCAGAAGTACAAAACAGCCTCATCAAGCCGCATATCTTATCGGTCATTAAGCCACCGGCCTCTATTAAATAGGACCGATCAATCTCAGGGCTGGATTAGCAGTTCGGCCTTCATCATTCGCCTCATATGCCTGCGAAGTTTATTCCACGCATACGTAATTATGCACTTAAAATACCCTGGTCATCGGCAGAGGCACAATATGGACAGGCCTACAAGCACTCATGCAGCCTCTTTTTATTTTCTAATACCATTTTTTATCTTTTACCACAGGTGGCTCAAAGGTTGGTCATCTCACGGACTCTTTCGGAGTTCGGCTTCATACACCTACTCAAAGGCTATTCCTATTAAGGAGTCCTTCAACCGAGGCAAGGCGGCGCAGACGTGCGACAAGAGGTCCAAATAATTCTTTGTAGACCGCACTCTCAATTTTGAGCCTGTAAAGTGCTTTTTTTCCTCAGCCTTTGACCCCCGGCATGTCAAATAGCCTAGGTTGAGGCGTTATTATTTGTAAGATGACGATTGACGTATCAATCAGGTCCCAGTGAACATATTCTTTATTCAGTATTCATTTTTTTCTATATAGATGAATTTTGCTTCTTTGGTTATTTCACACACGCACCTTGGCACAAATTCCCAGGGGCTCGATATGGGAACAAGTGAGTCGCCGACATGTCCGAACAGCTTTACAGCACACTTTGGCGTCACGAGTTTGGCCTTATATGCATCAGCTCTGAATCATGTCTTTGGTCAATAGTTGGGTTGCCCGGCTCTTGTGCTTACTACCTTACGTTCTGCTCTATCGGCTAGGGTAGTACAGGGAGAACTAGTGCGATTGTTTTTCTGGTTCATTTGGTTAAGCACCTCAGTAGAGAAAGCCAAAAATTGACTATCATGATGCGGCGAGAGCTGGTCAACCACTTGATGACTTATCAGAATCTTTCGTGATTCCTTTCGTATTACACGAAGGACCGTTTTTAAGGTCACCTATGTAACGCACCATATTGGGATAACCGCGTACATACCAGGGGCTATATCGTAGACCCACCGTCAAACTCCTATGGCTAAGTGAAAGTTTTAAAGCCCTATAGTACGATTGCCTAGTTCGCTGCCTTGACACCTCCTTCACGGACCAAGATGTTGGGTCAAGAGTGATCAAGTGCTTTTCTGAACACCCTTGTATTTTATGTGTGGGGGCCGAAGCCGACGACTGGAGAACTTTCAAAATTTTATAAGGACGGCCACACAGGAGGAACCAAAACTTTTAGGAAAAAGTATAAAAACATAGCCTTAATATATCATAATATTGTTTTTTACAATCTTGGTACATTCATTCAAAGATCATATCCGTCGAGCACTGACCCTCTATTAAGCGGGTGCCCTCTAGGGCATCTTCAAAATACTGCTCCAGCGTGTAGTTGTCCTTGCCCCCGGGTGGACTCTTCGCTACAATATTGGTGGCCTTCATCTTCGCCCAATTCGTCTTGAGATGGGAAAAGGCCATCCATGCACCTTCAATGCACACTCGTCGCTTTATGGCGTCGATACGCGACACCACATCCACAAGTTGTTGCACCAAACTAAAATAACTATTCGGGACTGGCTCAGTCGGCCACAGCCGGAATACGACGTCCTTCATGGCAGAACCGGATATCTTGTGGAGCTCGGCCCACTGGATCATCTGTTCGTTCAGCAATAGCGGGCGCTTTGGCGTGCCGAATAGTGACCAGAAAAGCTTCTCTGTTGCACACCCTTCTTGCACTTGGTAAAACTGCGCCGCATCAGAGGTACTCCATAGCAAGTCATAGAACGCATCTGGAAAACTCCACATTTGATTAAGCAGGGCATACTTCGGATCACCGAATTTAGTTTGTAATAGAAAGGGCTTACCGGCCGCTATCTCCCCGGCTTGCCGGATCTCCTCCTGAGCCGCTCTCGACTCGGATCGTGCACCTCTCACCTCTCGTAAGGCCTTCTCGAGTTCGGCTACTTTGGCCTTGTTCTCCTCCTTGAGTGCTCGGCATTTGCCAGTGGCATCCTTTAGATCTTGCTCTATGGAAGATATTCTCTCTTCACACTGGCGCTGAGCAGCCTGTTCGGCCTTTAACTCCCCAGCTGCCTTCTTGGCAGCCACATTACTCATCCTGACTTGCTCCTTAGCCCGGACGAGCTGAGCCCGCAGGGCCTCAACCGCGGCAGCACCATCTGCAATTTTGCATATTTCAGTATATAGTTCTCAACTTCGTGCTCATATTATTATACATACATATACTGACTGCCCCAAAAACATACCTTGCGCCTCGTCAAGCCGCCTGTTAATAAGCCTGATGTCGTCATCCGCCACATCAAGTTTCCGTTTCTGATCTGCAACCTCTATAGCACGGGCAGTCTCCGTGGATGAAACAGCATGTGTTCCACTTAGTTAGATTATTTCCTGGGTATATCTTCTTTGATCCTCTTATTGCCTCCTATTGGACGCCAACCAGAGTCTCAGGGGCTACTATCTATTCACGGGTGCATTTTTTGCATGTAAAGTGCAATCAAAGATATTACATTGCATACCTCTAAGCCTCTTAGCAGGCCCGTGAAGGCTTCATTAATTCCGCTTCTCGCGGACAGAATCCTCTCGGCTACTGTACCCATCAAGGTACGATGTCCCTCTGAGATGGACGCACGTTGCAACACGTCCATCAAGGTCTCCGGCGCCTCCTGATTCTTGGAAGCGACAATGGGAGTACATAATCCCTTCGAAGGGATGTGTTTGCTCGACTCTAGAATTGTCTCCAGCTGTAAACCGGATAGTTCGAGGCCGTTATTATTGGTCCCCAAAGGGGCTGCATGCCCCAAACCCTGGGCCGCCGAAGTATCACCTTCGGGTGCGGTCTTCATTGTCCCTCGCACCACTTTTTGATCAGGAGAAATCCTCCGAGAGGACACATCAAAGTCGTCCACCCTATCGGGCGAGAGGGTCTAGCGAGGTGTCTCACTTCCCATCATCTCCGGAAAAAGATCCTCTGAGGAGGAGGACTGTTGAGGGAGACTGCGCACCGGACTGCAAACATATATTTTCAGATGTTGCCCTTGTAAGCGGAAAGGAACGGGATATGTTTAGGACACCCTTGTTCACTTACGATTCGGCTAAAGGCTTGTCCTTATGGAGGAACTGCGCGTCCACATCGTCTTCCGAACCCGAACCGCTTGGCAAGGACATCTTGCCTCGGTTAGGAGCTCCTTCCTCCAAATGTTCAGAGGCGGTCCTCTTTTTCCCATATGGGGAAGCGATGTCGGCTTTCCCTTATCTTTTGTCTTTGGAAGAGGGAGCCCCAATCCCCCAGACATAACGTCTGGTGTACCTTTTGAATGGAGGTCACCTTTTGGCCTTCTTGTTCTCCTCCTTGCCCTCCTTCGTCGGCACTTGATATGGCGCCGGAGCCAGCATCCTTGTTAACATAGGATCGACTGAGTCTTCGGGAAGAGGGGCCAAACACCTAATTCATTCCGCTTTCTTTTCCCAGCCCTGTGCGAAGATGGTTTTCTCAGTATTACAGGATGTTTAACTAAGCTATGTTCGGGAGTCAAGTGCTTACCGAGGTATCCGGATGATTGCAATCGAGGCCGATGTCTTTGGTGGTATCCGGCCACTGCCTTCGTGTCCCGAAGAATAACTTCCACATTCCTCTGTGTGTCGTGCCAAAGAAGTGCTGAAGGGTCCGTGGTCCTTCCGGATTTAACTCCCACATGCGGAGGGGCCGTCACTGGCACGACAGGACCCGGCGGACTAACATTACCTAGATTACATTGATGAGGCCGATGTCCTTTTCAAGGAAGCTCCGGATGCGGCTTTGTAGCGTCTGCACTTCATCAATGGATCCCCAGTCCAGGCCCTTATTAATCCATGATGCGAGCAATAATGGAGGGCCAGGTCGGACCGCAGCTATGGCTGCCCACTTGGTACAACGTGGTTCGATGATGTAAAACCACTCCTGCTGCCATAGGTCGGAAACTTCTGTGAAAGAGCCTTTGGGACAAAAAGCATTGGGGGGCTTGTTCACCGTGGCACCACCACACTCTATTTGCTCCCCCTCGATTACCTTCGGCTTCAAGTTAAAGGTCTTGAGCCATAAACCGATGTGAGGGGTAATGCGGAGAAAGGCCTCGCACATGACAATAAATGCCGAGATGTGAAGGAAGGAGTCTGAAGCTAGATCGTGAAAATCTAGCCCGTAATAAAACATAAGGCCGCGAACGAAGGGGTGGCCTAGGTCCTCATGGCTCATGTCACGCGGACCTCGCGAGGTGCCCCTTGCATAGATATCTTCGCTCCTCAAGAGCCAGCCTAGCGAGGCTGCCCCAGAGGAGGTCTTGGTGTCGTCCGCCTCGCGAGGCTTGGCCCCTCGCGAGGATCTTGAGTGGTTGCTGGTGAAGATGGGCCGTACCAGGCCGTTGGTGGATCCACGCCCTAGGCCGCAGGCAGGCAACTCTGGGTACCCCCGTTCCCAGGACGCCGACAACGCTGGCTTGGGATCCACAACTTCCAAGTCAGACCTCATCGACGGCGACCACGAGGAGGGCACCCTCTCTGGCTCTTCCAAGGGGAAAGAGCCCTCTGCTCTTCCAAGGGGAAAGAGCCCATCTGCGACATCAGCGAGGGAACCCTACAGCTGTTCTCTTCCAAGGGGAAGGAGCCCATCTGCGACAACATGGAGCGCATCCAGGGTCCGTGGTCTTCCCATAAGAACGAGCCCATCTATGACAAGTGAGGAAACCCATAATTTGTTTTGTCGTGCCTCTTCATAGGGGGAAACCAATGATTTGTTTTGTCGAGTCCCTTTTGTAGTGTAGTGAGAATATGTCCAATTTTAATATCTATATTTAGTTTTTTGCAGTATGCCTTGTCTATTTCAATTGTTCACAATGTGCTGCTCTATATGTGCAATTATTTACTGTGCAGTACATTTCATCAACCTAGTTTTAAACACACCGATATGAATGCATATATTTGCTTCCAGTTAAGCCTGTTATAGCTAGCATATGCCTCTTTTAAAGTTTTTTGATTGTTCGGTTGTTTGTAGTTAGCATATGTCCAGTTTCAAATGCTATGTTTGGTTGTTCGTAGTATGCCTTGTTTATTCGAGTTATTCACAATGTGATGTTCTCTATGTGCAAGTATGAATTGTGCAGTTCAATTTCATCACTACCAGTTTCAACAATACCCCTATGAATGACTACATTTGGTTGCTGCATCTTGTAGTTAACACACCTTTCCATTTTTATCTAACAATAACTAGTGTACTTAGACCGGCACAATACCAGTTTGAATGACTATGTTTGCTTGTTGTTAAATGTTAGGCATGTTGCAGTTAACACACCTTTCCACTTTATTTTGCATTACTAGCGTGCTTAAACCTACACACTGAAGCTATCTTTTTGAGATTATTTTATCCGCCATGAATAATTTTAGTTGATGTTTAGCCTGTTGTGCCTAACATGCCTCTCGATGTTCCTACACAAGACAATTTTGGGAATGACTGTTGTTTTCCATTGAGGTTAGTTTCATCCCATGGCTTATATATACTCACTGTTTAGGATATCGGTAGCTGGTACCATATAGCTGTAACCCATTTATCGTTAGGTTAACTAGGGCCATATGTAAAATATTTGAGGCTACATAGCAGCATGCACTGTACTTAAGGTCTAAAATGCAATCGTAGGCTACGTAGCAAGAAGGAAGAGTGTTACCTTAATGTTCTGATGATGTCTAGATATACGTAGAAGAGTAGCAGCAGCAGCAACAACATAGCCATGTTTGGATACTCCACTTAGCTAGAGGTTAGAGTTAGTTTCTAGCTCATGACTAATCATGAACTAACTCCATCCAAAGAGGTTTTTGGATGACAGGGTTAGATTGACAATAAATGCACTAGGATAACTAGCTCGAATTAGCACCTCTTGGGTTGGATAGTTTTTTGGTGGGTTAGATGCAACTAGCTCAAACTAACCCTCATGTTTGGATATACTTCAGGGCTATTTGATCCCGAACTAGCTCAAACTAACTCTAACCCATGGATACAACAGCAGTTAATCAGCCGATAATTTGTAAGAATGCAGTAAACTCCTTCCGGCCCATAATATAAGATGTTAATTCATCTAATATGTGAGTATATTGGATGCTATAAGATATTATAAAAAATTATTGTACTACATCATTGTGCAATTTATGTTTAGCTTCTAATATTAACTTGGTGCTTTTAGGTACATATGTCATTTGTAAATATCTGCGCTTCGACCCTTTCGGCGTATGGGGAAATGAGATATCGATGAACCAGCATCAAGTGAGGAAGCTGATAAAGATTGTTAGTAAAATGGGTCAGAAGATGGCAATTAAAGTATTTGTTTACACTTTATCCAAGACAACGGCGAACTGCAGGATGGTAAGCAAGAACTCTACAGCCTTCTTTTTACTGCATGAATCCTTTTCCTTTGTAGTGGTTCCCAAAGCTGTTTACTCAAGATTACCTATCAAACTACATGATTGGTGGGCATGCAAAGGTTAAATTATTTCTACCAGAACACGATGATTATCTAGATGTTTTCATGAAGACCATGAAGGATGGGCGGTCGGCCATCATAAGGGGTTGGACTAGAGTTGTGTGTGCCTTCTGCATGGAGGAGGGCACAATATGGGCATTCCAATTCACCTTGTTCAACAACTAGAATGTATTTCGCCTCTTTCTTTACCGACTTCAATAGTACAAGTATACAACTGTGGTTCATCATTCTTCATTTGGTTCTTATGTAATTCTTGAACATATGTACCTATGAATCGAATAATGAATTGGTTGTTTGAACCTGATGGATATGAATAAAGCTATATCATATATTCAAATTCAAATCCGGTACAATTTGAAATAGCAGCAATTAAATTATGGTGAAATTATGCTCTTCGGGTCGTTATGGCACACACGGTTGGTAAAACACAAACGTTTGCGATATACACCATAATCCCACACGGTTCATAGAGAGGAAACTTGTGCAAGCATGCACATAGTTGCCGTTTGCAAAGCGTGTGCCTTGTCAGACAATATTACAAATGGTGCGGGCAAACTAAACATTTGTGATAGTGGCCTTATCGTACACCATTCACAACCATTAACTATTTCTGATAAAGTGTGCATCGTAAACGTTGCACCATAAAATAGCATGTGCGATAGTTGTCGTGTACGACGATGTTACGACGGTCTGACGTTTCGTAATCCTGTTCGGCACTCGTACGACAATTAGCTAATGTTCTTAATTAGTTATTGCATACGGTTTGGGAAAAGCGAATGTGTGTGATTGTATGCTTATCATACACGTTCTATAATACTAAACCGTTTGTGATGGGCCGCGCATCGTAAACGTAGCACCACAGAATACCGACTGCAATGGCAATACGAGCACAAACGAGTAGGAGTACTATGTATGTGTCACACCCTGATTTTCATACCACAACACTTAAGCTATTAAATCATGATAAAGTGTGGTTTGACAAAAACTTTTGCATTATTTGGCTTTTTATTTGGAGTTGGTTTTCTCTCTGTGATTTTCAAGTGCTCTTTAAAGTCAACTACTCCACCTTATATACTTCATCTCCCTGCCCCAAACTTCTGTCCAATGATTGTGCCATGTGTATAGTGCAAAATAGTATTTTCTTACAAAAATAATTTGGCCAAATAGTATTTTCAAAAATTAGTTTTTCCAAAGAACCCTGAATTGAGGTTTGCACTACAAGTACTTGATTTGGGGTACGAAAAATATTTCAAAGAGTATATTTGAAACCTATTAGATACTGGACTCCCATAAACCACAAAAATATAATTTTAAAAGTAATTTTCCTATTTTATTTAAAGGATTTTTCTTAAGGCCGGAAATGGTCTTTAATAGGTTAAATTTATTTTAAAGCTTCAAAAATATTTGAGAAAAATTAGGGAAATTCAGTGGATTGGTTTCAAAAGACTTTTCGAAAACCCTATCGGGTCCCACTTATGCTCGTAGGAGATAATGAGTTGGGTAACCACTTGATGACGAAGTGGTGTACTGAGGCAAGCATGTGTGTTGTTTTCAAAACAGATTGGTTTAAGTTGTTGTCAGCGTTCTGGGAATGGGGGTCCCCAGACTTGCCTGCCTGCGGCCCGCGATGTGGCTGAGCCAGCAGGTCGTATGGCCCATCTTCACCAACAAAGCATCCAAGACCCTCGCGAGGGTCCATGCCTTGCGAGGCGGACGATGCGGGACCTCCTCCCGAGTGTCCTATCTAGGCAGGCTGACAAGGAGCGGAGAAATCAAGGCAAGGCGAACCTCATGAGGCTCTCGTGACGTGATCCATGACGATCGGCACCAGGCGGGCGCCACCGCGCGCAGCGTCCTTGTTTCCTCTTTGGTGCAAAGGAGGCAAGGGCAGCCGCAGAGTACCGAGGCCTCAGGCAAAGGTTGCCATTTCGGTGCAACAAGACCAAGACCATGGACTGCAAGACGGAGGTCATCGTGGAACCCAAGACGGCGTCACCACTGGAGCTTGTGCAGGCGAAGACCGCTTTTGTCAGGATAGCTTGTACTAGCTGTCCCCCTTCAAATTAGCCTGCCATTGTTGGCTCCCTTCCCGCTCGATATTTAGGAAGAGGACCAGGGCCTCTATAAATAGGACTAGCCACCACAGTGGATGGGATGATCTGATCTTGGCTTGAGGCCACCCCCACACACACGAGCTCAATGAGCTCAAGAACACCCCAACCTCAGGAGGTTGTTCTCCTCTTGTACTGTTCATCATTAGCCCAAGAGGCAATCCAGCACCACCACACTGGAGTAGGGTATTACACCACAACGGTGGCCTGAACCAGTATAAACCCCGTGTCTTTCTGTGTTGTGAGTTTGTCGAGTTTGTCCGCAAGATCTTAGAGAGCTAGAGCGTAGATCGGTAGGAGGGAAAGACTTCGCACGCACCCCAGTGTTTGAACCTTTAGGGTTAGCCAGAGCCCCACATCCGATAGTTGCGACCGTTATTCCAACCTTACATGCGCAACCAGTCTACCCTTATACGGGAAAGGGCATTATTGATTACGTAGGCCGATACTAGCTTGGAGCCCGCATTACTAGTGATGGGAGAGTCGTTGTTGCGCTCTCTCGAGATGGGGTCGTACCAGGTAGGGAGGCCATGACTGTTTTCACAGGGCACCGGCACACCGTTGGTACCCCGTGCTTGTGGTATGTGATGAATATGGGAGCGAGGCTCCACAATTTTAAGATGTGAAATGTTGGTCATGGGGGTTACTACCAATCGAGTGGACTCTATGTTAGTGTTGTCTAGGGAAAGATAGTGATCGGGTGCTTACCCCGGGTACTTGAGGTACCGCGGGTCGTGGATGACACGGAAGTTCCCCGGATCTTGTGGGTAAAGTGTGCAACCTCTGCAGAGTGTCAAACTATTCGAATAGCCGTGTCCACGGTCAAGGACAGTTGGGTAACCGCTCTTGGGCTACGTCCACATGTTTACAAACCAATGTGTGTGTTTGGATAAGTGGGAAGAACTACTTGGGTCAAGTCAAAGGACTTGACATGATTGAGTTGGGTTGATGCCCATCCTATTTATGTTGATATCTGTAACCAGTCCCTCTGGTTACTTGAATTCGTATGATGCATGTTATACCCGTTATTGAACATGTCATAGCACAATAAAATTTAGCTTTCTACAAAAATTTACCTATATCATGCATTGTTGTCTCTTGAACCAAAACATGGGTTGCTTGCGAGTACATTCAAAGTACTCATTGGCTTGCCACTGGTTATTTTATTGGACATGCATGAAAGAACAAGATATGATGAAGAATACTTCGGAGACGAACATGCGAGCTAGGATGCTTCCCAGTCAGGATGCCTGTAGGGTTAAGGCAGATGGCATGGGTTCTACTTTTCGACAAAGTTTTCCGTTGCTTAAGTTTATTTGGTATTCAGCCCTTGTGGCTTTATCTATGTAAGACTTGACCATAATGGTCATAATTTATGTAAGACGGTATGTATGGATGTAAGACTCTTGTTATTCAGCTTTTGTGTGTTCAGTGAGCATTGATCTCTGGGATCACTCTACATGTGCATTCGGTCATCACGACTTATGAGTCGGGGTGCCCACAATATGCATCTTGGCTCCCTATCCCCGACGGTTACTGGGTTGTGTGGGAAGGACCCCCTTATCGCACACTCACTTGGCGACGGTTCCAAATGTCGTCGCGGAAAGGGGTTAAAAACCGTCTGTATAGCACCGGTGCGTACCAGTGCTATGATGCTGCCTAACTTGGATACGTTTGTGTTGTTTAGTAGTGTAGAGGCTGGCATGGACAAGAGGGATGAACACGGCAGCAGAAACAAGCATGGAGATGAAGGCGCCCGCGAAGGCAACCAGAATGGTGTTTCTAGCGCAGATTTCAGTACTTTGAAGCGCCCTTGATGACATACAGGGGCATGGATGAAATATACAAGATGCCCTTTCATAAATTTCATCCATAGCTTATAATAGGTGTTGCGCGACCTTATTTTTGGGCCAGGCCCATGTAATTTTGATATACTTGAGTATAGGCAGTTTTAGAGTCCGTATGTGTGGGGAAATAATAGTTAGGGTTGGTTTAGGACCCCTCCTCCAAGGGTCACGAAATTCCCCACTCTTCCTCCATATATACAGACCATAGGGCGTCGTTTAGACTTTGGGTTTTGTTTAGATTAAAATTTTGCCATAGCTGCAACTTAGCGTACTTCGTTTTTGTTCAACGACCAGACCGAGAAGTCACAAAACCCCAATTTCATCAATAAAGCTTTCCTCTTATATTCGCAATATCCAGATTGTAATGTCAGTTTCTTGCTTGTTCTTCATTTGCTCGTAGGAAATAGACCCTCGTGGTCAGGTTGATTGTGCTCCGGCATGGTCAATCACCCCTCGGAAGTTGGTTTAGTGATTTCTAAGGCGCGATGTCTTCGCACATTCATAGTCGGATCATCAAAGTCGACTCCCACAGAAACGATATCTATCTCATCGAAACATTGGGACACCTTCACCTCTATCAAGTGGTATCAGATTCCCAGGTTGCTCGGTGAGATTCTAAAGATTTTCGTAGTTTCTATCGAGTCTGTTCTTCATACTTATTGTCCACGAAAAGGCCAAAAAAGGGTTAGTTCATCATATCCGAACCAATTTGAGCCTTTGCATAATCTTTTTAGAGTTTTGCTTTCTTGAATATTTGGTTGCATCGTCGTGTCTACTTGTGGGTCTTAGTGTCTAGTTCATTTATAATTTTGAGTTCTGGTCATAGGTATTCACGCCGCCGCCCCACTATCGTCATCATTGCCACATATCACCACCCCACTAGACCCAGCACTGCTGCCCTATACCACCATATATCCGCCACCAATCCGAGTCCACATATATCGCATATTCGCCATCAATCTGAGTCCACATTTATCACCGTCCGATACCATACCAATCCAAGTTCTTTTCATATTAGGTTTGTTTTCAAGATCCCTCTATTTTCAGATTCATGTTTCCTTGCCTGAGTAGGTTTCGGAAAAAAAATTCTGGAGACCCCTAGGCAGTATTTTGGCCAAAATTTCAGCAGGTGAAAATATTTTTCCCTATCCTGTTTTTAGGCTTTTTTGAGTCTTTTTAGACATGTGCCATCATAGTGATTTTTTATCACACTATTTGGTCGTCGCTGCCCTGATTTCCAAAGAAAGTAAAAAAGATTTCATGCCAATCATGTTGTTTTGACATGGAAAGAGTTTCGAGACACTCACCATTATTGTGATTTTTGCCAACAAAAAAGGAGTGCCAACAAAAATCCAGAGTGTGCTTTTCCCTTGTTTACGTGTCGTTTCGTGATTTTGTTACTGTTCTAGGCGCGCGTCTATAGTACGGTCTAGCCTAGGCCCAGCATAGTACCGTCATTGAGCGTTTAATCAACTTTGCATCTCTAAATTGATTATTGCTGACATTTTTGCTACCATATCATAAGCCTTTCCAGCTCCACATACATCTACATCGTGCGTTTGACACTACCTGGCAATTGTTGTGTCCAAGCTTTGAGATTTTTGACTAAAACGGTTGCCGATCAGCACCTGCTGCTGGGTAAGAACTAGTAAGAATTTGAGATTTGCTTGACGGATTTGTGACACCCCACCACCACCACTTTTTAGTAGTCTGTAGGATCATATTCTTGTGTGTTTCTACTGCTGTGAACCATGGCAGGATCACAAGCCGACGAGCTTGACTTGGAGAACATGACGAAGGAGCTTCATGATAAATTTCAACAAATGTTGAGTCAAAAGGTGGAAGATGTGATGGCCAGCTTTGGAAAGGCACTTGGGAGGATTGATGACGTTGAGAAGACAATTGACACCAAGTTCGATGAAGTACTCGCACGTCTACCACAGCCACCACCCACATCTACCACACCATTGCAACAACATCAACAACCACCTCCACGCCGCAATCCAGCAGGGCGAGTGTTGGGGATATATCCCACAGTATGACCCGACCGAACTTGGCATTTCATTGGTAACCCGCCAGAGGATTGGCGACTCACGTGTCTGGCGGTTCACTGGTATGACGACTCACGAGCCTGAAGACTCATTGGTGACCCGGCGGGTGTTTCAGATGGATAACAAGGCCCAAGGCCCAGAAGACCTACTCATGTTATGGTGGGCCGGCTTAAGAGGAAAGGCATAAGGAATATTCTCCTACAAAGGAAGCAAGACTAGGACTCCACTTGTAATAGAGTAATACTAATCCTACTAGGACTAGTCATGTAACCCACCCCTTCAACATATATAAGGAGGGGCAGGGCACCTCAAGCAGGACAAGAAACAATCTCTAGGGCTAGACGCATAGGGGGGCCGGCTTATACGGTGACTCTCTCATGAGCATAATGAGATCTAGCCACAAACAGCATGTAGGGCTATTATCGGATGATGTTTCCAGGGGCCCGAAGCTGTCTAAATCCTTGTCTTGTGTGTTGATCTGCCCTGCGTATCTCATCCCGATCAACCCCTCTCAAGCTACCACAAAGATGTGCTTGCCTCATGACTAAGTCCTCACATTAGGACATCTGCCGTGACAATTCCACGATAGTTGGCGCCCACCGTGGGGCTGCGCACGGTGGTGTTGAGTTTTTGGAGGGATCTTTTCTAGGGTTCGAGAATTTTGCAATTTCTGTATAAAGAAGAACCGGATGTAAAGGATCTACGTCGCCTCCGTAGCAAGCAGACGGAATGACATATACGAGATGAAGATCAAGAGAAATTAGCCGAGACAAGAACTGCCCGCAAGTTGCTGATTTCTGTGTTCATGGTGGCGGCTGCTCCTGAAGAAAATTCATAGCAGCCCACGCGTGATTGATCGACTGAGACCGATTTTTAGCCGGGCCTCACATTGACTACGAGTTCATCAGAGGAGATTGAAAAGAAGGAAAAATCCATCGACAATAAAAGTTGTCTTTCCAAATTCATTGCTTGAGATAGAAAAATTCTGTGGTGAGACAAATCAGATCACGGAAAAATAATTTCATAGTCATGGTACGCGACCTAGGCGATCCAGGATGGAATTTGCTGTCGGTGCTGCTGCCACGCGTCGCTTAGTCCAACAGGAATTCAACTACAGCTGTCGTATGCCACTTACATCATACCAATCCGTGTCAACACGCATGTGTGTGGGCTGGAGTCAAGTCCCAAGTCAAGTCTATTAAACAGACGACTAGAGCTACTGCTTCAGTTGATCGGTAGTAGGACTACTTCTAATAAAAGGTGTACTGTTGTCCACACAGAGTGAGGAACAAGTCAAGGGTCAACTATATTATTAGTACATATGTGTTGGCTGTTTTTGATGAAGCAAGCACATGCACGACCATCACCATGAAGAGTAGCCACTGGAGATCAACCACTATCAAAAAGAGAATTCACGACCCGGAAGTGAACATGGATGCAGGCTCCATCGCTGTCGTGACCTCGTCATTGGCCTCTGCAAACAGTCACCTGCCTTAAGCTGCTATGGCATTGTTTATGCTTCGCTGGCTTGCCCTCACGGCCTCTGATCCGAGCCGCCGCCTGTCCAAGCGTGCCTCGCCTCCTCTGCTGGATCTGCCAAAACCAATACACCAGTGCGTTGCTCCGCCATCGGGCATCGAGCCTCCCTCACACTGCCCGTGAATAGCCTCCACTTTGGTGCTGTGAGCTGCCCTGGCCGAGGGCCGCCGAAGCTCATCTCCACTTCAAGTCGCTGGCCGGCTCTGCCTACTGCTGCGCCCGTGTGCCCGGCCGCGTCATCACGCGAACGCTCAAGACCGCCACGGCCGCCCTCGTCGGAGCACCCCTTGCCTTTGAGTTCTCCTACCGCCACGATCCTTGGCATCAGTAGCTACGTCGGACCGCCATGTCGCCAGCGTTGCACCGCTGCGGCCTCGCCTGGCTTCCTGAGATGTCCTCGGACGACATCTTTCTGACTCACCGCCCATTCCGCTGAGCATCAAAAGGACCTCAATCATCAGCTGCCGCCGTGCGTTCTGGGCTACTTCGAGCTCTGTTGTGGCTCCGGCCGACGGTGAGCCGTCCTGGCCTTTTTATTTCTTCCTGCCGGGTGTGCGCCCCTCGCCATAGCCTTCAATCGCCGCCACAATGGATTTGACTCGCGGCCGCCCTTCGTCAAAATGGCACCTTGCCACTTTTGCTTCTTCGCCCAGCTACCCTGGCCCTGCCTTCGGGCTGCTGCTATGGATCGACGTCTGGTTCGACCCCTGCTTGGCCTCTGTTTCTAGGTCATCGCTGCAGCTTCGAAGCGCCTTTGCCGCTGTTATTCCTTCAAGAGCCCTCGGCTCCGGGTCACTTTGCGTTCACACACTGCTGCTAGTTGTCGTCGTCTTCATCTCCGAGCTGACCCGGTCGCGCCCCGCGATTTGGTGGCGCTGCCTCTCCTGCACCGCCTCACGCGGTTCTGCACCACCGGGTCATGACCCGTGGCTCGGTCGGTAAGCCGGCCTCCTCTGCGTAGAGACGGCCTCACTGCCTGCTGCGCAGGACTCCGTCTCTTCTTGTTTCTGCTGAGCCGCCATGCCCGCATCTAAGTTGTCCTCACAAGCCGTTTTTAAGCGCTCCAGCTGCAGCTTTTTACCAAAGCAGAAAAGAAAGAAGAAAGAGAAGAAGAGTGAGTCCGAGAGATGAATATGGTATGGCAGGAGGTGTCTCCGTGGACGGGGACATTCCGGTCAGGCGCATGCATGGAAAACAGATAATGCAAAAGATCTCCACTACATTGTTTATTGGCACAAGTCTCACAATTTGACAAGCACTAGCACCACTAGATGGCGGTATGAGAACTCCATGAAACTAGAGTACTACCAGCTGGTGACAATCGTTATGCATGACAAAAGTAAACCTCGCCAAAACCATTTGGTCAAAAGAAATACAGAGAAGAAGAGAGCAGTTGGGTTGGTTAAAGCAACTACGACCCAGAGAGGAACGAGGACTTGATTCTGCCGTAACTGTGGCCGTACCACGCCAGCGTATCTCCGCTACCGGGTGTCGCCTCGTCGACCCACCGGTGCTCCTTCTCGGTTTGGCCGCGCTCGGATTCTCTTCGGCGCCCATGCGCCTACGACACCCATGTGCCTGCGACGCCCACGCCGGTGGCTTCACCGCCCGATTTTGCACATACGTGGAGACCAAGTGCGCGTTAATGGCCGCACCCACATACATGCGAAAAATACCAAGTGCTATTTACCCTATTTATTTTTAGGTACATATTAATTTATCCAAGCAAAACTACTTTGCCCTGCTTTATTTTTTATGCAGAAGAATTATTCATTACAAAGTGGCATTATACTGCGGAGATGGAGGCGCGCTATCATTCGACACAGGTGGTCATTGCTACTCAACGGACTCCCGCACCGGCTTACAAACGTTGTGGCCGTTTCTCGCGACCGCACCCGCTTACAACGCCGCGACCGACTCTCCCGCCGTGCCGGCTTACAATGCCGCAGCCGACACTGCCACCGTGCCGGCTTACAATGCCGCGGCCGACTCTCCTGTCGTGCCGGCTTACAACGCCATGGCCGGCTCATCTACCTCCTCCCGTGGCCGACTCGGCCGTGATTGATTTCAGCTTCACCAAGGTGATCATCAACTCCGCGGTGGATAATTACTGGCTTGATGTATCAGGTGAAATCCAGCCAATATATTTTTATATTACATATTGATTTCTTTAATAGAGAAATTACTCTGGCTTGCAAAGTTCTCCCATGCAGGACTCAAACCGGTCTATATCACGGTCAAATGTGGAGAATCTCAAGTCAACTCATTGAGTCATCTTAAAGACTCGAGGGATACATGAACATAGCTCAATAAATGTTGCCACTTAAAGGCCTTTCAAAAAAAATTCCGGTTCAAGAAGAATTTATCTCTCGCAAAGCTCAAGTTCTCAGGAAAAATTAAAAGGACGAAAGAGAGTCTGTTGCAAGGCACAACTCAAACATAGGTACCCTGCTTCAAAAGACCATTGGGGGCTGATTGTATTTGAATCTAGCTTAACCCCTTTTGGGTCCGACTTTGATCGTATTCGAATCAGAGTCGTTAAAAAATTCTCAAGGTCATTTGGGGGATTCCTGTTCAAACATAGGTCGTATTCAAACCAAAGAGAACATAACTGTCAGTACCCTCTTGATCGGCACAAAGCCAAAACCATTAGGGGCCTTCTTGGTCGTATTCGAATCAAGCTTAACCCCTTTTGGGTCCTACTTTGATCGTATTTGAATCAGAGTCGTTAAAAAACTCTCAAGGTCATTCGGGGGCTTCTTGTTCAAACATAGGTCGTATTCGAACCAAAGAGAACATAGCTGTCGGTACCCTCGTGATCGGCGCAATGCCAAACCCATTAGGGGGCTTCTTGATCGTATTCGAATCATAGATTAACCCCTTTTGGGTCCGACTTTGATCATATTCGAATCAGAGTCGTTAAAAAACTATCAAGGTCATTTGGGGGCTTCCTGTTCAAACATAGGTCGTATTCGAACCAAAGAGAACATAGTTGTCGGTACCCTCTTGATCGGCGCAACGCCAAAACCACTAGGGGGCTTCATGATCATATTCGAATCCTAGCTTAACCTCCTTTGGTCTAGTTTACTGATCGTATTCGAATCAGAAGTATCATTTTTTCTCTGTTTGGCTTAAGTTTTTTAAAACAATCTTTGGTTTAATCTTGAGACCTTTTTGTTCATATCTGAAGCATATATGTGGTTTCGATTAACCCGACTTGACTTTGGATGATAAAGTCGCCATATATGACAATCATAAACATTTGCAAGTTTTGGCTTCTAAAGATTGGGTTATCACCCTTACTGCACACGTATCCTAAACCGGTAGTACGATTCAATATCACAGGAACCGGTTTTCCAAACCGGGTTATATTATTCAAATCTTTGATAGCCAACATGGCTGGATTTTTATTATGGTTATCAATAGCCAATATTATGATGGAGGTCTTCAAAGTCGCTTCAGCGCAATGGTTATTATTTTATAAATGGACATGATTTATTTTTACAATGGAGGGAATAGTCCCGAGTCGCTGCAGGCTTACGACCCGACACTTGGGGGCTACATTATTCAAATTGGGATTACATCAAATATGCAAGTCCCATGTCACTGCCAGCATGCACCATGGCACTTGGGGGCTAATGTAAAGTCATTTTTTGATCAACTTATTGAAGACCAGACTCATCCCATTGTAATGAGTCGTCCCTTGGCACTACTAGGGAAAACCTTATACACAGAAATTTAGCAGTAGCGCATGTCAAAAAAGGGCGCTAGTGCTAAATAGCAGTAGCGCGTGTCCGTAAACCACGGTACAGATACAATAGTAGCAGTAGCGCGTGCGCATGAAAAAGCGCTACCACTAATATCCCCTTTGCTAAACCGATAGGCTACGCATAGCAGTTGCAGTCTTGAGGAAAGCGCGCTACCGCTAGCACATAAGTCGTAGCGCGTTTCACGCAGAGAGCACTACTGCTAATGGAAATAAAATAAAATAAAAAACAAATGGAAAAGTAAATGAAAAATAAAGAAATAGAAAAAGGATAAAGGAAAAAAAAATAAAATGTAGAGCAAAATAAATGAGAAAGCGGAAAAAGGAGAAAGACGTAGCAGTAGTGTTTGTTCGTAAGAGACGCTATAGCTAACGTAGCTGCATCACGTTTCCTAGACCCCCGTTGTAGAAACAGAAAAGGAAATACCGCTAAGTTTGACTTAACCAAAAAACCGTTTCCCCCCGGCCACCTCCCCCAAATCCCTCGACCCACCCCACCACCGTCTGTCTGATTCACCGTCGCCCCACTTCGCCACCGTCTCCTGCCGACGTCGACACCCCCGGAGCCACCAGAGCCGCGCGCCATCGACACCACCGGAGCCGCCCCCAACGACACCGGAGCCGCGTGGCCACATCAACGCCACCGGTGCCGCAGTCGACGCCACCGGAGCCAGAGTCGACGCCACTGCCACCCTCGCCGTCAGCGGAGACGCCCCCGCCTCCCTCGCCACCACTGCCTCCCATGCCACCACCGGAGCCATCCTCTATAAGCCCCCACCCCTCCTCTCTCTCTATCTCTAAATTAGTTATGTTAATTTAGTTAGGAAAAGAATTTAGTTAGGTTAATTTAGTTAGGGTAATTTGATAGAGATGCCCCTGCCTCCCTCGCCGTAGGAAAAAATTGTATATGCTTTACTAGGGCAGTAGGGTTAGCGTTGTAGTGTTTAATTACAAATGTTAGGAAAGTAAGGTTTAACTAGATGTTAACTAGGGTGGTAGGATTTAGTTTAGAGAAAAAATCAATATAATAAATATAAATTTCTATTAGTGTTGCAAGTCTAGATGCAAATTTGAAGCGGTCATGATATATGCAAAATCCTCAATTGTGTTTGCTCATTGATCATAATCGACATTGAAGTGGTTCAATTGTAACCAAGTGGCCTTTTGTTGTTTCCAGGGAATGAAGCCGAGTGGCCTATGTTTTGCCAGAATGTTGATTCATTTCCGTTCTGGCAAAATTCAGGTTCTCGATTTGTCCACTTTTTAGCAAAGGTCATGCAGAAATTTTCCGTGAATTTTGGCATGACTTGTGCTACAAAGTAGGATATATCGAGTGCCTGGGATTTGCCGCACCGGGAAGGAGTCAACGTTCATGCAAAACAATAGGCCTTTTTTATGTCATTATTCATTTTATTAGGTCTAGAATTAATTGTCCAGATTTAATCGTAGGAAACATGGCTAGCAACGATGAAGGACAGGGTTCTGGTGATTGCGACGACGTCTACCGGGCGGCAGACGAATTTTTTAGCCTTGCCGACATCGAGACTGGTGCTGAGACTCAGACCGGCATCGAGACTGAGACTGAGACCGGCACTGAGACTCAGACTGGCATCGAGACCAGCGCTGAGACTCAGACCGACATCGAGACCGGCGCTGCCTCGGGGAGCGGAGCTAGTGTAGAACCGAAAGCAAAGAGGCAACGGCCTCCTAACAAACTCAGGACTACTAGACTGGTGGTCACGGAGGTGGACGACAGCAATTTTGAGATAAAGGCGCCCGAGGAAGCGTGTCGATGCTACAGCAATCAGATAGGCTGCATCGTACGGACAACCGCCACCATCAACGATGAGAAACTACAGGAGATAGAAAATATGAGGAGCTCCCTCCTAAAGAAGTTTCACCAGATATTCTTGTTCCCGGGCCGAAATGAGAAGGATTATAAAGATCCATATGGGGACCCGGCAATGAAGAAGATAAACAAAGACGCCATGACCAAGTTTAGCGACGCGTTGGCCGCCTGGAAAAATCGAGTGAAAGCAAAGATCATCGACAAGAAGGAACCCTACTCTGAGATTGTAAAGGATAATCCAACAATCACGGAAGAGCAGTTTCAAATATTCAAGGAGGCTTGCGAGGCCGAAGCTGCCAAAAAAAGTCTAAGTACATGAAGGGGCTTCAAGAGAGGAACATTGGGAGCCACCACCGCGGAAGCCGTGGTTACGGCGGGAAGAGGTCCTAATGGGCCAAGGAGGACGCGGAAGCCGCGAGTCTGGGCATCCCAGACCCCTTGGCGGATTTCACCGTCCCGCAGGAGCGTGACGTCCTCAGGGCCCGGCACCGTTGGGACCCAGTGAAGAAGGTTTACGAGACAAAACCAGTCATTACGAAGTTCATGAGACTGCTGGTAATTTTAGTTTTTGATAAATTCGACTGCACACATTAGTCATATTTGTAAACGATCCTTGTGCCTTTTGTAGAGAGAGCAGCACTGGATTGCGGCCGAAAGCGACTCGCCTTCTGAGGCATTGGCGAGGCCCAAGTGGGACACTCCATTCAACTGGGCGTTGAACATATTTAAACGTCAACCAGTGGATACTCGCCCGTCGTATGGACGCATGCACGGTGTCGGAGACGGCGCCACATCGAAGAAGTACTACCGTGAGACCACGGAGGAGAGAAAGGAAAGACAGGGGTTAACTGAAGAAAACATCGACAAGAAGGTTGAGATTGCGGTTGAGAAGAAATCATCTCAGATAGTCGCAACAGCGGTAGCTGCCGCAAAACAGGTGGTTGCAGATTTGTCTACTTCCTTTGTGACGGGCGTTTTCACTTGGACAAGGCAACATCCAGAAAAAATGCAGAGGACTTTCCCCTTGCTGACTTCTTGGGGAGCAGCTCGACTAGCGTTGCACCAGCACCTGCTCCCGCACCGGCTCCCGAACCAAACGTGCTCGGTGGTGCTTCGTCTTTGGCTAAGCTCGACGCCCTCATGGTATCTGTCACACCGGCCCCCTTCAATATAAATGTATAATATCTTGTTTTGGTTGCCTTTCGGATGTCTCACGTCGCAGACTTTTCTTTGCAGGCCGACGAAACCCCGTGCACCATATTGTACACCATTGGCGACCAGAAGGTGGACGTGGGGAAGGCGACGATAATGAACCCGAAGGAACCATTGTTCCACAGCCGGCCGATCCCCCCGAACGTCTTCAAGGTTTCTGTGGCCAGTGTCAAACCGGGCCACGAGAATTTGCCTCCTCCAATACTAGTGGGGGATGACGACGAGACACCGCCACGGCCTGGTGATTGTTGCAATGGGTGGGTCTTGTTGTGGCCAAAGAGTCTGCTTCGTCTGGAGGCGACTGAGAGCACACCCACGAGCACGCAGCCTCAGCAAGGTATGAACATCAACACCCCACCTACCCAATTAGCATCGGGTGTCGGGTTGGGTGATAGCGGACGGGGTAAGGAGGAGGCTCCATTAGTCGCTGATGACGCCGCCATGGATGAGGATGAGGACGATGATGGCGTTGAACAGTATGTCTATACTGGCACCTCCTCAGGGTTTGAGCGTCATGTGTCGGTGCCTCCTCATGGACGACCTTCCGGTAGTAAAGAAGTCTAGGAAGAGAGCGAGGAAAGGCAAAAAAGCTGATTCTATGATCCAGCCGCCTCAGCAGCCTCGGCTTGAAGACCGTATAGATATCCTCGATGCGGATAAATGGCATATCCCCGGTCAACCAGTCCTACCTGCAACAGCGCTACGGGCCAGATTCGGCGATCTAAGGAGACTTCATGACGATGCGGTGCGGGTAGAGAAAGGCCTCATCGCCTCGAAAGATCCAGGATACCCACTCTACGTGGTTAATGTTCTGTCGACAGCTTCCCCGCAGATAAGTTCTTCCTCCGATTCGATTACATATTCGACATGTTTCACGTGAAGAAGCTGGATTTTACGTTTGTCCGCCTTTATGCCTTGCACATGAACTACATCATCGGGGTTGAGCAGATATCTAATATCTGTGTTGCTGACCTGTACTACATGCACGAGGGCTTCTTGGGAGTCTGCGCAAAGCACCGTGAATACGTGAGGGATAACATCGTCAATTTCATTCTCGCCAATAAGGACAAGGAGGCGATTCTCGTGCCTTATCATCCCGTGTAAGCCATCCGTGCTGCTATCGTTCCTTCGATTTCAATCATTCATTTGCACGGTGGAGGCTAATTAATTTGAGGTGTACTTATTTTGCACAGTGGCGGGCGCGCTGTCCTCATCATCATCTACCCCCGATTCTCCCACGCTCTTTACTTGGACTCGTCGAAGAACATTCACAAAAAGGATTACACCCACATCAAGGATGTTCTCAAC
Source organism: Triticum aestivum (assembly GCF_018294505.1). Lineage (NCBI taxonomy): Eukaryota > Viridiplantae > Streptophyta > Magnoliopsida > Poales > Poaceae > Triticum > Triticum aestivum. The sequence continues at coordinate 294,289,558 of NC_057797.1, read as the reverse complement.
AGTGCTATGTTTTACTACCAAGCAAGGGGTGGAGAGGTCAGGGACAAGAAGACAAGGGGTGGCAGGGCCGCCTTCGGCCATAAGACCGACTTCTGCTGCATCCAGCAACCGAACGATTCTCTTAATGATGGATTCTATGTCCTACACCACATGCTGGAGTAAAACGGGATCACCAGAACCTTCGCATGTCACCTAGATCCGGCGATGCCCATATTCTGCAATGGGCAAAGGACATAGGAGATATCGAGGATCATCGACTTCGAGCTGAGTTCTATAACATCCAGCGCGAACTTGCCCAAATCATCATGAAGGAGGTCGTCGGAAAAACAGGGATGTTCTACAGAGAAGGACAAATGTCGTGGGAAGACGTCCGAACATGGATAGCCTCTCTGCGTCTCGACATGAAGCCTTTCACTAAGCTCAAGGACTATCTCCCTGACTTGGATGGATGGAACGACATGTTGGAGTGATTGTCGATATATGACAATGTGTCCGTTTAGTCCATACTTTCTGTATGAAAAAACTTTGAGTTATGCATGGTGAAACTTTTTTTGTGATGTAATTAAACCGTCCTCCTCCTCGACTAGCGAAAATCACTCTAGTTAGGGCATTTTTGGGTACGATGAACTTTGTTATTTATGCTTATGATATGTTATTTCTATTTTTGCCAAGTCTGTCTCTTTCTGTTGCTCAACTATATATGTTGCATATCATCGACTCATGTGACGATGCAGGTGCATAGATCATAGATGGCGAAGAAGTGCTACGCCAGGAGTATATACGACAAGTGGCCGGTGTCGGTGTCAAAACAGGCGGATCTCGGGTAGGGGGTCCCGAACTGTGCGTCTAGGCCGGATGGTAACAGGAGGCAGGGGACACAATGTTTTACCCAGGTTCGGGCCGTCTTGATGGAGGTAAAACCCTACGTCCTGCTTGATTAATATTGATGATATGGGTAGTACAAGAGTAGATCTACCACGAGATCAGAGAGGCTAAACCCTAGAAGCTAGCCTATGGTATGATTGTTGTAGTTGTTGTGTCCTACGGACTAAAACCCTCCAGTTTATATAGACACCGGAGAGGGTTAGGGTTACACAAGGTCGGTTACAAAGGAGGAGATATCCATATCCGTACTAGCTAGCTTGCCTTCCACGCCAAGTAGAGTCCCATCCGGACACGAGACGAAGTCTTCAATCTTGTATCTTCATAGTCCAACAGTCCGGCAAAAGGATATAGTCCGGCTGTCTGGAGACCCCTAATCCAGGACTCCCTCAGTAGCCCCTGAACCAGGCTTCAATGACGATGAGTCCGGCGCGCAGTATTGTCTTTGGCATTGCAGGGCGGGTTCCTCCTCCGAATACACCACGGAAGAATTTGAATACAAGGATAGTGTCTGACCTTAAAAAATAAGTTCCACATACCACCGTAGAGAGAATAATATTTTCACAAATCTAATTTGCTGACTTGTTTTGGCGACATGACGTTATGTCATGGCCCAGTGATTATTCGAACCGTTTCCTTTAACTAGCCCCGCACATAACGCGAGGAAGTTTTTTGACACGTCTTGTCAAAGCAGAGATCGTGTCCCCTTATTACGGGATTCTCATCAATACGGGCGTGGGTAACCCAACCGCGCCATCAATTACGGCGCTTGGGGGATAAGCGAGTTTTACCAGGCTAGCGGGGGGCGCATAGTTTTGTCCACCCATATAAAGGGATAAGGATTCACCTTTTCATCCACGCCTTCTTCCTCCTTTGCTCATCCATTTTCACACACTCGAGCTCTAGCGCCCAAGTCCACACTTCCCACTTCAACCTTATCCAACCATGTCCGAAGCGGGAGGCAGATGTATGGTCTCCTCCGTCATGGAGGGAGACATCAAGAAGCTGCGCGGAGCCGGATACTTAGCCGCGAATATCGCGCATCGGCTGCCCGCCGCGGGGCAGATCGTCCCTACCCCAGAACCTCACGAGAGGGTAGTTTTCCTCCACCACTTCCTCCGCGGACTGGGGTTTCCCCTCCATCCATTCATCCGTGGTCTCATGTTCTACTACGGGCCGGACTTTCATGATCTGGCCCCAAACTTCGTCCTCAACATTTTGGCGTTCATCGTCGTGTGTGAGGCTTTCCTCCGCATCCGACCCCACTTCGGCCTGTGGTTAAAGACCTTCAATATCAAGTCGAAGGTGGTACGAGGCCAACAAGCAGAATGCGGCGGAGCCATGGTGGGCAAGATGCCCAACGTTATATGGCTTGAAGGCTCCTTCGTGGAGACAATAAAGGGATGGCAATCGGCGTGGTTCTACATCACAGAGCCGCGCGATGCCAAATGGGCGGCAGCCCCCGAGTTTCGATCCGGATTCCCTACCCGGCTCACTTCCTGGAAAGAGAAGGGCTTGTCGTGGAGTTCATCGATGGAGCTGGATGGACTCTATAAATGTATCCGGAGTATGGCAAGCAAGAAGCTCAAGCTTGTCAACATAGTCCAGGTTATGCTCATCCGCTAGATCCTCCCGTGTCAACAATGGGATTTTAACTTGTGGGAGTTCGACCTGGCCCGGCACCAGACTCTGAGCGAGCTCTTTGATACGACACACAAGGACGTCTAGAAGGTGCTGTTCAAGGGTGCCGAGGTCCCTCTTTCTCTCGCTGAGGACCACGGACTAAGCGCAAAGCGCCTAGCGCGTTCTATGAGTTCAGTACGTCTCGTAGGACATTTATTTCCCCTAGCTTAATTATATGCGGGGTCTAATCTCCATGCCTTTGACAGGACTAGGTGGAGACGTCGGAGCAGATTAACTGTCCGGCCCCTTTGCCTGAAGACACTGAGAGAGCTCTCCTGAAGGAGATGCTGACTCCGGCTCCTTACAAGGTGCTGGAGAAGACCAAGAAGGCCAAGGGAACCCGAAAGAGTTCCCGGCGCCAGGTGTTATCAGACTCATCATCCGATAACTCTGCGGCATACTCCTCCCCCGAAGACGAGGAGGAAGAAGAAGTTGCTCCCCCTCCAGGCGGGGGAGACAAGAAAAAGAAGGCCGTCCCAACTGGGGGGGGGCGAAGGGTCCAAGAAGGGAAGGATTCTCCTTCCGGACAGCTCCACCGCCGCCGATGAAGACGAAGACGAGTGGTTGCCTAGGGCCAAGCCCCTGGGGAGATCGTAAGTATTTGGATACCAGAGTAACTCGTAGCATTCCTTTGTCGCACTGCTTTCCTAATGCCGAACATGATTATGCAGGCCGCCACGAGCCAATATCGATCTATCATCGGACGGCTCCCTGGGCTCGTCGGACATGGATAGCGATCCAGTCCCAACCGCCACCTCCCCTCATCCTGCGGACGGCACCGAGGTGTTGTCTCATGAGGCACCGGGTCAAGGGGAGACAGTCCCCTGAGAGCTCCGAGTTCGGCCCTCAGCCGAACACCACGCCGGAACCTCCAGTGGTTCCGGGCTCGGGCAGGCGGCCTCCTTCTAAGAGGGGCAAGACGCCTATGTCGGTGACCTCTGTCCATCCAGAGGCGCCGGACAATCTGCTGGAAGCGCTTCGCAGCGCTTCCATCGACGAGGAGCACCGTACTATTATGAGTGTGGTGGTCCAGAAGGTTCAGTCCGCCAAGAGCGGATTGACTGAAGCTTGTGCCTGCCTTCTAACAGGCTTTGAGGTAAGTGTTTTAAAATATAGGAAAAATATTACCGCATAGATAGTAGCCCCTGATGCTTTGTTTGGTGTTCACAAAGAAAAGACGAACAAAGGATCAAATAATATCGCAGGAGTCTAATATAAGTATGTCAATATGCATATGCAGGCCTCGCTGCTGGCGTCTGCCGCACTGACTGCGGAGGTCGCCATACTGAAACAGGACCTCGAGGGGTCCAAGAAAGAGCTCGGCCTTGCCAAGAGGCAGCTCGAGGAGAACAAGGGTAAGTAATACCCTGTCTATAGATATGTATATATAAAAGAAGACGCGATTGCAAAATGACAGGATCATCGTATATTTGCCAGGGGCCACGACCGAGGTGGCAACCCTGAAGCAAGCGCTAACCAAGGTCGAAGATAAAGCAGCCAAGGAGCGCACCGAGCGGGAAAAAGAAGAGGCTCGGGTGGGCGAGGTGCAGCAAGAGCTCCAGGCTCTTGTGACGAAGCACGAGGCGTTGGAGCTTGACTCGAAGACGCGAGAGTCTGAGCTTTCCGCGGCCCTTGAGAGCGCAAAAAGTGCCAAGGCTGAAGCCCAAAAGGCCCTCCAGGAGATTGATACGATGAAGAAAATAGCGGCGGGTAAGGCATTCTATATGCAAAGCAAGCATGTAAAAGTAAATTACCGATTACTTTCCCGGATTCGGAGCTCTCCAGGAGCATTCGCAAATTTGCCCCGCAGTGTGTCGGATGCCGCATAGTTTTACCAGGCTGAGGAGGGGAGCTGAACAGAGAAGCTGTTCTGGTCTCAGTATACTGGGACCGAACACCCGATGCCTCTGAGTGACCAGCTAAAGTAGCTGGTCGAGCTGCACAAGGCGGCCGAACAGGCCATGAAGGGCCTTATAGTCCGGCTGTGGCCTGGCGTCGCCCTTCAACAGCTACTTCGGCCTGGTGAGGCGGCTTGTGGATGCCTGCCCACGACTGGAGGTCGTCAAGCGGTCCGTCTGCATCAAAGGTGCATGCCGGGCTTTCCCCGTGTGAAGGTGCAGTGGGCCAAGCTAGACGCTGTGAAGCTGATCAAGGAAGGGCCGCCGCAGGGCAAGGAGCATCGCACGCCCGAAATTTATTATGAGGGTGTCCTGAAGGGTGCCCGTCTTGTAGCGGCCGAATGTTCCAAGGATGTAATATTTGAGTAAACTTGCTCGTGTGATCCTGTATGATGAAAACTTGTTTCATATGCGCTATGCAACGCTTGTGTGAATTTAAAATATTACCTTCTGTTTGGTTGTTTATCCAATCTGAGAGATGGCTAGTCCTCAGCTTCTGCCCCCATGCCACGAGTGCTGGGTTGTTCGGGATAAACCTGAGCACTCTTGTTCCCATGTTTGGGTCCTTCGAGGGAGGTGCCCAGCACAACGAACAAGGCAACCGGACTAATAATGCTTTATCCCTCTCACTTAGCCATAGAATTCTATAATTTTAAATTTCGGCGAAGCCCCTGGTATTCGGAAGGCCGAATTCGGGGCGCGATACACGCCTTTAAGCCGGACAGGGCCGGCCCCTCACCCTAAGCGGCATAAGTATTTAGGGACTCGAAAACCTCGCCGAACAACGACCAGTCTCTCGCCTTATCATGACAGTCAGTTTTAGCTTTCTCTACTGAGGTGCTCAGCCTGGCAGAACCGGGGCACAATCGCAGTAGTTCTCCCAGTGCTACCTTAGCCGATAGAGCGGAATGTAAGGTACCAAAACATAGGAGCCGGGCAAACCCAACATTTGACCAAAGACATGCTTCGGAGCTGATGCATATAATGCTATAAGTTTGGGGTGCCGCACTTGTGAAAGTGTTCGGACTTTTCACACCATATTGTGGGGTACATAAGCCCCTGGTGTATTGGCCGTACCAAAGTGTACGGTTGCAAGGCGTCGTTAATGAACGCATTTATGTATATATATAACAAGAATGCAATAATAGTCGTGATGTTATGCATTGTTTATTCAAAAAGGTGCGTTAAAGCAGAATGATACAGATAGTGCGATAAGCAAAGAGTGGGACTATGTCCCTTCCAAGGGCAAGCTGAGGAATAGTATTAAATCAAATATTTTGCTCGTTATTGTAATCCACCTGGGAATTCCGTGGTGTGACGTAGCTTTCTGCCTCCTTGGTTCCTGCATCATGTGTTCGGCAATAGTGCTGCCGAACAGGGTTTCCAGAGATTAAGGTCCTGAAAAAAGAGAAAAATAACCAAACGGAAAGCCCCTAGTGTGGTTTAAGCCACGTCTTGGTGCGTGCCATAGTGTGCCCCCCTTCCCCACCTGTGCCCATGGTATTTCTAATGCGTAATTATGTACGCGTGACACGAGCTTCGCCGTTTGGCTGGGACTGGGGTGGGGGCCGCATTGCTATGCGAGCTTAGATCACGCCACGCGGTCTATTTGCCGATTTCTCTGAGCGCGCTTGAAGGTGTCTGGGTCTTGAAACGCCGAACTGGTGGATTGCCTTGGGAGGCTATTTTGCGCTTCTGCTGCGAGGGCCGCAGTGTGCTCCTCTGTTCGGAGAGAGCGCTCTGTGTTTCCATTGACTGTAATAACCCCGCGAGGTCCTGGCATCTTGAGCTTGAGGTATGCATAATGCGGTACTGCATTGAATCTGGCAAATGCGGTTCGCCCGAGCAGCGCATGATAACCACTGCAGAATGGGACTATATCGAAGATTAACTCTTCTCTTCGGAAGTTATCCGGGTGTCCGAAGACCACTTCCAGTGTAATTGAGCATGTACAGTTGGCCTCTACACCTGTTATGACGCCTTTAAAGGTTGTTTTTGTGGGTTTAATCCTTGAGGGATCTATGCCCATTTTCCGCACTGTATCCTGATAAAGCAGGTTCAGGCTGCCACCGCCGTCCATAAGGACTCTAGTGAGGTGAAATCCATCAATGATTGCGTCTAGAACCAATGCGGCAAATCCGCCATGGTGGATGCTAGTGGGGTGGTCCCTTTGATCAAAAGTGATCGGGCAGGAGGACCATGGGTTGAACTTTGGGGCGACTGGCTCCAACGCGTATACGTCCCTGAGTGCACGCTTCCGCTCCCTTTTGGGGATGTGGGTTGCATATATCATGTTCACCGTTCGCACTTGTGGGGGGAAGCCCTTCTGTCCACTATTGTTCGGCGGCCGGGGCTCTTCGTCCTCGTCGTTGTGTAGCCCCTTGTCTCTGTTTTCGGCAATTAATTTGTCGGCCTGCTTGAACACCCAACAATCCCTGTTGGTGTGATTGGCTGGTTTTTCGGGGGTGCCATGTATCTGGCACGAGCGATCGAGTATACGGTCCAAACTGGACGGGCCCGGAGTGTTCCTCTTAAATGGCTTTTTCCGCTGACCGGGCTTAGAGCCTCTGAATCTGGCATTAACTGACGTATCTTCAGCGTTGTCATTGTTAATGCGGCGCTTGTGCTTGTTGCGACGCGACCTGTCATTGTTGTCCTTGGTATCCGAATTACCAGAGCTCTTGGTCATATTATTGCTACCAGAGCTGTCTTCTCTCGCGCAAAAGCGGGTCATGAGTGTCGTGAGGGCTGCCATAGATTTCGGCTTTTCCTATCCAAGGTGCCGGGCAAGCCACTCATCACGGATGTTATGCTTGAAGGCTGCTAGGGCCTCTGCACCCGAACAGTCGATGATTTGATTTTTCTTGGTTAGGAACCGTGTCCAAAATTGTCTGGCAGATTCTTCTGGCTGCTGAATTATGTGGCTCAGGTCATCAGCGTATGGTGGTCGCACATAAGTGCCCTGGAAATTGTCGAGGAATGTGGCTTCCAGGTCCTCCCAACAACCAATTGATTCTGCCGGCAGGCTGTTAAGCCAATGCCGAGCTGGTCCTTTAAGCTTGAGTGGGAGGTATTTGATGGCGTGTAGATCATCGCCACGGGCCATGTGGATATGAAGGAGATAGTCCTCGATCCATACTGCAGGATCTGTTGTGTCATCGTATGATTCAATGTTTACGGGTTTGAAACCCTCTGGGATTTGATGATCCATTACTTCATCTGTGAAGCATAGTGGGTGTGCGGCGCCTCTGTACTAGGCTATATCACGACGTAGCTCAAATGAGCTTTGTCTGCTGTGTTCGGCCCGGCCAGATTTACTGTATCCGGCGTGACAGTTATCGTCTCATGTCGTGGGGCGCCTGTGTGATCCGTAGATCGATCTTGCATGCTTTGCTTTATCCTCCAATATGTCTCGCTGGTCTGGCGTATCTCCAAATGCCTTTTTATTTGAATGGCGTCGGGGTGGAGGCTGAGTTTTTGGCTGGAATGCCTCTCTATCGCGGCCACGAGGTGGCCGATCAGCAACATCATACGTTTCTTCCTGCAGTCGAGGTAGCAACCTGCACTTTGGGTAACTCTTGGAGGGGCGCTCGAGTTTATATTCCTCGGCCGCGAGGACTTCAGTCCATCTGTCAGCTAGCAGATCTTGATCAGCTTGAAGCTACTGCTGCTTTTTCTTAAGGCTATTTGCCGTGGCTATAAGCCGATGTTTGAAGCGCTCTTGTTCGACAGGATCCTCTAGCACAGCGAATTCATCATTGCCAAGGCTTGCCTCGTCTTCAGAGGGGGGCATGTAATTATCATCCTCCTCTTCTCCATCTGCCGCTCTCTCAGGAGGGCTGGCTCCTCCATTCTCCTGTTCTAAATCTTGCAGGAGGGGATTGTTGTTGTCTTCGGCACTATCCGGAGTATTATTATCTCCTGTGCCGGTATCACCACTTTTGCTTTGGCGGGACTTAGAGCGGCGCCGCTGACGTCGGCGCTGGGGTTGCTTCTTGCAGTGGCCATCCTCCGCTATCTCTTCGCCATTGCCTTCTTTGGGTGTATCCACCATGTATATATCGTATGATGAGATGGCTGTCCAATGCCTTGTGGGCGGTGGTTCCTCTTCGCCTCCCGTATCATCGTCCATACCATCGATGTCTTCGGAGTCGAAGTCGAGCATGTCGGTTAAGTCATCGACAGTGGCTACTAAGTGGGTGGTGGGTGGACCTCGAATTTCTTTATCGTCAGCATCCCAGTCCTGCTGGACATAGTTCAGCCAAGATCCTCCTGACAAGGAGAGAGACCTTAATGAGTTCAGTATGTCGCCAAAGGGCGAGTGCTGAAAAATATCCGCAGAGGTAAACTCCATGATCGGCGCCCAATCGGATTCGATAGGAACGGGCGCAAGCGGTTCGGAGTCCGTGGCCGGAGAAGGATCCGACAGTTTAGCAACACGGCTCTCGTGCAAGGTAAGGTTGATGTTTGGCTCGATCGCCACTGAGGGTAAGGCCTCCGCGGCAGGGTCCATCCACCCGCCCGCGGAAGGCGCACCGGGCTCCGAATTGAGGGTCGGAGCGGCTGCCTGTGCGATCTCTTGAACACTATCCGATGGTAGCGCTAAACTGCACTCACCGTGACCGCGTGACACACAAGGTAGAGGCTCGAATCCGTCGAAGATCAAGTCTCCACGGATATCGGTCGTGTAGTTTAAGCTTCCAAACCTGACCTGGTGGCCAGGGGCATAACTTTCAATCTGCTCCAGATGGCCAAGCGAATTGGCCCGTAGTGCAAAGCCGCCGAATTCGAAGATCTGTCCGGGGAGAAAAGTCTCACCCTGGACTGCATCGCCATCGATGATAGTAGGAGCCATCAAGCCTAACGGCGACGACACAGAGGAACTCTCAATGAAAGCACCGATGTCGGTGTCAAAACCGACGGATCTCGGGTAGGGGGTCCTGAACTATGCGTCTAGGCTGGATGGTAAGAGGAGGCAGGGGACACAATGTTTTACCCAGGTTCGGGCCCTCTTGATGGAGGTAAAACCCTACGTCCTGCTTGATTAATATTGATGATATGGGTAGTACAAGAGTATATCTACCACGAGATCAGAGAGGCTAAACCCTAGAAGCTAGCCTATGGTATGATATTTGTAGTTGTTGTGTCCTACGGACTAAAACCCTCCGGTTTATATAGACACCGGAGAGGGTTAGGGTTACACAACGTCAGTTACAAAGGAGGAGATATCCATATCCGTAATGGCTAGCTTGCATTCCACGCCAAGTAGAGTCCCATCCGGACACGAGACGAAGTCTTCAATCTTGTATCATCATAGTCCAATAGTCCGGCCAAAGGATATAGTCCGGCTGTCCGGAGACCCCCTAATCCAGGACTCCCTCAGCCGGAGTGTCAGGCCCAGGTGTACCAGTTTCCGGTTTACGAGCGACAGGAAGTAGTTAGTTTAGGTTCACGCTAATGCGAGAGAGGGATACAAACTCATGTACTCAAAGTGATAGCTCTTCTCGCGTATATCATTGTTTAGATGGATGACGATGTATTTGCAAGTAATCGAGACTTCTATCGCTATTTTCGAGATGATGACGAGATACCACTTTGTGTTGGATGATGATTATGATGATGACATGATTTGATGAGACTAATTGTATGTATATGCTATGATTACATTTGTATGTGTATGATATGCTAAAGATTATTGTATAAAGCCTATTCAAATACAAAAAAAATACAAAACAAATATGCAGGGAAAAAACTAATAAAACTAGTAGTAGCGAGGGGGGAAATTTAGCAGTAGCGCCGCCTTACCAGTAGCGCTTCCCAGTAAACAGCGCTGCAGATAATATCAGCAACGCCCTTTTCTAAAGAGCGCTACAGCTATTCATGTATAGAAGTAGCGTGGGACAATAGGCGCTACTACTATACGTTAGCTGTAGCGCCTTATTAGTAGCGCCGGTCCCCGCGCTACTAATAGGCCCAAAACCTGCACTGCTGCTAGGCTTTTCCCTAGTAGTGTGGGGGCTACCAATTGCTCCTATCGAAAATTCAAGGTACACAAGCCTTAATCCATTATATTGAAAGATCCACTACTCAGTTGGTAGAGTACAAAGCTCTTAACCTTGGGGACATGTGTTCAAGCCCCATGGTGGAGATTACATCATATGATGTTATTATCAATGAATCATATACAAAGTCCCTGCTCAGTAATATCTTACTGAGCCGGCCCTTGGGGGCTACACGTTGCTGCTCAAGTTTAAATGATCATATTTACAAAGTCCCTGCTCATTATTGCATAATGACTCGGCCCTTGGGGGCTACACTGGTTGAAATTTTTATGAGCATAAGACAATTACAAGTCCCAGGTTGCTGCAAGCATGACAACCCGACACTTGGGGGCTACAGGTGATATGCATATAAGGGAGGAATAACTTCAAATTCTCAGTTTTGAGCAAATCAGGTATTATATTATTATCAGAGAAATCTGTAAAGTTTATGACCCAACGTCATCATAAGATTAACCCGGCATCAGCAACAATTACATGACCCGACATCATTTGTTTATAACCCGACAATTTTGGCAATCATAAATCGGCAAGATCTACATCTTTAAGTAGGTTGAATATCAGTTGAATATTTCAAGACCAATATTTTTGTCAAGTCAGAGCATTGAAGGCCGACTCAAATTATTTCCTATAATATTTCTTTACAAGAGCCAATGTCAGCAAATGAATTATGAAGCTGGCCTATTGACCCAGATTTTCCATGAGAAAATGTCAAGGACTTAAGGATGATTAGGTGCCGACTTACAACAATATTTAACCCGGATCACAACCTGTCAAATTTTCTCTTGTGTTTATATTGCAGATCAGTTTAACATGGATAAATCTAAATTAAACTGGGGGCTAATGTCGGGGATATACCCCGCGGTATGAACAACATTTCACCTGCTTACAATATCCTAAGGATAGACGTCTTGCTGCTGCTATTTGTGAATTCACTAGTTTTGCTTCTGTTTGGTGGTCTAAACATTGTATATTATACTATCCCTACTACTTGGGATACATTGAAAACTGCTATGCGTACTCATTGGGTTCCACCATATTATCAACGTGAATTACTTCAAAAACTGCAATGTTGGAGACAAGGAAAAAATTCTATATAGGAGTATTATTAGGAATTACAAACTGGCATGATTAGATGTGGTATTGTTGAGGATAATGAGGCTATGCTTGCACATTTTATGGGTGGATTAAATAGAGAGATTCAGACCATTCTAGAGTATAAGGAGTATAAAAATATCACTCGTTTATTCCATCTTGCTTGCAAAGATGAACATGAAGTGCGGGATCGACAGGCATTGGCGCGAACTAACTTTTCTGCAGGTCGACCTTCATTATGGACACTGCGTGCATCCTTACTTCCACACGTTCGGTTGCACCGGCACCTCCGCCATCTGCCACCTCCAACCGTGATAAAAGAAAGTAGGCACAACCACCAATATCTGCCAACAGCACACACTCTGGGCCTGCACAGAGCTCTTCTTCATCCATGGCATCAATAGGGCAAACACATGATATTATTTGTCGTCGTTGCATGGGTGGATGGCATTATGCGAGAGAATGTGCATCTAAGCGTGTGATGATTGCTACTGAGGATGGTGGGTATGATTTTGCTAGTGACTACGATGAGGAGACTTTGGCTCTTATTAAAAGTGAATAACACACTGGAGATGGTTTTGAACAAGAGACACAATACATGGCTACTGAAGACGCTGATAGTTATGAAAGTTTAGTTACTCAACGTGTTTTCCATGTGTAGGTCACACAAGCTAAGCAAAATCGGAGGCACAATTTGCTCCATACAAAGGGAGTTGTGAAGGAATGTTCAATTCGTGTCATCATTGATGGAGGGAGCTGCATCAACTTGGCTAGCATGGATATGGTGGATAAGCTCTATCTCACCACAAGACCACATATGGATCCTTACTACATCCAATGGTTCAACAACAGCGACAAGGTTAAGGAAACACATACTGTTCGTGTGCATTTTAGTATCGCTACATATGCTGATTTTGTGGATTGTGATGTGGTACGCAAGCATGTTCCTTATTACTTGGTAGACCATGGCAATTCAATAAAAATTCTGTACACCATGGTAGAAACAATCAGTATACACTTGTTCATAAGGATAAACATATTACTTTGCTTCCTATGACTCGTGATTCCATTTTGAAAGATGATATTAATCGAGGTAGTAAAGCAAAACAGGAGCAAAATAAGAGTGAAAATCAGATAGTGACAAAAGAATTTAAGCAACAAATGAAACCTAATAATAAACCATCTAGTGTTGCTTCTGAAATTTAATTTGAAAGAGGATATTTACTTGCCACCAAATGTGATATTGATGACCTAGATTGCAGCAAATATATTTGCTATGCTTTTGTGTGCAAAGAGGCATTATTCTCATTTAAGGTAGTGCCTTCCTCTTTGCCTCCTGCTATCACTAACATTTTGCAGGAGTTTGCTAACATCTTTCCACAAGACGTGCCACCGGGATGTCAGGACCCCGACTCAATGCCACATCGATCTAGCATGTAACACCTCATATCACTTTGCGGCCTCACGCACGGTATTCCCACGGGTGTCGCCTTACCTTTGCCCGGGACCGTTTGCGCCTTTTGGCACACGTATATGACAGTGTCGCTAGCATCCATATGATAAGGAGCCCGGGCTGACATGGCTAGTCGTAAACCCAAAGCGGCACAGACTTACAGGGACAGGCATCCATGACCCAGCTTCGAACGTGTCGGTCATCAGCAAGTGGGTCCGGGCTGTAGCACTGGGCTAGCAGGACTCCGGTAAACCGGGCTGTAGCGGGCTAACAGGACTCCGGTACTCAAAGCGTGACATTTCCCCGAAGGGATAGACACAGGAACAAAGAAGGACACATGCCGGCCAGCCTAAGTGTTCCGGAGCAGTAGCAAGCTACCATGGCTCGGTGGAAACACTAGGAGACATTTCCTGGTAAGAGAGGCTACTAAAGATAAACAACTAGATGGTCAGATCCCACACATACCAAGCATTTCAATAGCATACACACAATATGCTCGATATGTGCAAATACAACATGGCATCACAACATGACTCTACGACTCAAGTAATTTATTCAATAGGCTCCGAGGAGCGAGATATTACAAACATGGGTCTCATGACCCAACAATCAGAGCATACAAGTCAAAGCACAAGCGGAAGCTATCATGTCTGAGTACAGACATCTATAAATGAAAAAGGCTGAGAAGCCTGACTATCTATCAGATCCTGCCGAGGGCACAAGATCGTAGCTGAGGTATCAAGCTAAACGTCGAAGACCACGCGGAAATACTAGTGAGACTGAAGTCTCTCTGCAAAACATAAAATAGGCAAACGTGAGTACAAATGTACCCAGCAAGACTTACATCAGAACTAACTACATATGCATCATTTTCAACAAGGGGATGGTGGGGTTTAACTGCAGCAAGCCAGCTTTGACTCGGTGGCTATCCTAAACTACGACTGCAAGCGACTCTTTGAGGTGGCGCACACGAGTCCACATATTCACCATATCAATACACCACTATGGATTCGCTCCCGTCTCCCTACGAGAACGCCATCCATAGCACTCACGCTTATCTTGCGTATTTTAGGGTATCCACTTTCACTTGTCTATGAACTGATATAAGCAACCCAGAAGTCCTTTTCCGCGGACACGGCTATTCGAATAGATCATATTAACCCTGCAGGGGTGTACTTCTTCATACATGTTTCCACCACTTAGCGTCTGCACACGACATGTGCTCGGCAGACTTCAAGCGAAAGCCGACGTGGGTGTAGAACACGACCTACCTAAACACTCAAGTCTCTAGTCCAGGTTTATCGCCTATTCGGGTTCCATCCATGAGGAGATCCGGCCGGAGTTTCGCTCACAGCCCCAAACGATGTGAACAGGGTTCCCGAGATACCTAACGGGCATCCGGTACACCGTGCCACGTACCTACCGCATCACAGCCCACCCCTACGGTCAGCGCTGTCCACGGCCTCCAGTAAGCTACAAACACCAGAAACTACTTGCAACTCCTGGACAGAGGACAAGGGTGAATAAGAAGTCGAGCGGGGTCATATTTCAGGGCCCAATGTATGGTAGTAGCTGAATCATGGATCACAAACACAGAACTCAGTTCCTGAGGACGGCTACAATGAGACAACCCACCATGTACTCCTACATGGCCTCTCACCGCTACCTTTACCAAATCGTGTTCACACACTTAGCTCACACACAGTAGGACATGTTCACACGCCTCTGATTCATCCCCGATGAATCAGACCTGACTCAACTCTAAGCAGTAGCAGGCATGACAAACAAGCATGAATGAGTAGGCACAACAGGGCTCAAACAACTCCTACTCATGCTAGTGGGTTTCATCTATTTACTGTGGCAATGACAGGTCATGCAAAGGATAAAGGGGTTCAACTACCGCAGCATGTAACAGTTGAATCGGTGTTGTCCTAATGCAGTAAAAGAGAGCAGGAGCGAGAGGGTAGGATTGTATCGGAATGAACAAGGGGGTTTTGCTTGCCTGGCACTTCTGAAGATAACATTGAGTCTTCATCAGTGTCAACGATCACATCATCGGTACACGTCTATCGAGAGGGGACAAATACCGGCAAATACAGAAAAGACACGATCAATGCAATGCACAGTATGATGCATGATCATGACATGGCAAAATGAATGTGTTTTGAGATAATGCAACTAGCAACAGATTAAATGAAGTTGGTTTGAATATAACATTCAAATTCAAACTCCACATGTGATTATTCAAATGCCATTCACTTCATTTGCCCTAAACAGTAGTGATAAGTTGTTCTAACATGCATGAAAATGGTACAGATGGATTCCTTGAATTTTTCTGATAATTTTTCATATATAATTTATTTAATTTGGAGTTACGGTTAATTTTCTATGATTTATTGAAGTTTTAGGCATTTTCTGAAATTATAAATCATTTAGGATTTATTTAAATTCCAGAACAAATACTGCGTCAGCATGACGTAATAGTGACGTCAGCAGGGTCAACAGGGCGCCTCCAGTCAAACCTGACCAGTGGGGTCCACTGGTCAGTGACACTGGGGCTAATCCCGCGTTGACCCGGGCTTTGACCCACTACGGGGCCCACTGTCAGCGGCTGGTGGGGTGGCTAATGGTGGGGATTAGCGTTAAATAAGCCGCCACGTCAGCCTCGCCGGGGTTCGGCCGGCGACGACCAAACCGCGCGGCGGTGCTTCGCCGGAATGGGCTACAGGCGGCGGAAAAAACGCGCGGAGACCACCGGGGCGTAGCCCGTGCTCGTGCGCATCTAGGGGGACCCACGAGAGGGCGTGGGGTGGCCGGAGTTGAGCGCGGCATCGACCCTGGCGGCGGCCGGAGCTCGGGGGTTCGCGGGACCGGCGCTATGGTGCATGGGAGGAGGGGTTGGTGGGCGCTACGGGCTCCTGGGAGTGCTCTGAGTACGACTACGTGCTCAGTTTGGAAGGAGGCGAACCAAAACGACGACGGCGACAAGTCCGGCGCCGGTGAGGTCTCGGTCTCGACGGAACTATGGCCTAGGGCTCGCAAAAACGAGGGGAGAGGGAGGGGTTCTGCACAGAGGCTCACCGCGGAGCTGTAGGGAGGGTCAGTGGGCTCGGGGGCGCGCCGGAGTGGCCGAATTCGACGGAGAACGGCGCCGGGGCCGAAGCTTGGGGATGATGTCGATGGCGGCTGCTCGGGGCCCTTCTGGTCGCGTGAGACGTCGAGGAGGTCGAGGGAGGCACTGCGGAGCTCTGGGAGGCGTCGGGGTGGTGAGAGGGGGATGGTGGCCGCGGCGAACGGCGTCGGTGGCGACGGGCTCCGCTCGGCGCGTGCAGGGAGGGAAGCAGAGGAGGGAACGGGGTTCAGGGGAAGAGAAGGAAGGTGCAGGGGGCGAGGGGAAGTGCGTGGCGTCACCAGAGGGCTCGGGGAGGAAGCAGGAGGTGGCCAGAGCGGGGTGGAGGTGGCGCGCACGGCGGCGTCGCGGTGTCCGCGTCCTTCTGGCGAGGAGGAAGACGACAGGGGAGTAGCGGTGGCGGGCTGGGCCGGCTGGGGAACTGGGCTGGCTCTGGTGGCTGCGCGGGTAAGGCCAGGTAAGTGGCCCAGGTGGCCTCTCTCTCTCTTTCTATTTCTGTTTTTTATTTATTGTTTTCTATTTTGTTCTGTTTGTTTTATTTAATTTATTTTGCCACTGTTTTGAATTTTAAACAAATTCAAACAATGCCAAAAACTCCTCTGAATAATTTTATTTGGCTAGATGGACTTCTCCGAAAGCTCATAAAATATTTCAGGGGTATTTGAAATTATATTCTAATTATATGAATATAATTCAAATTCAAATAGCTAATGATTTAAATTCAAAGTCCCAAAAATAAATCCTTAAAAATGTTCAATATTTTGGTTGGGACCAGAACCCTTACCAAAAATTATCAAACATTTTAGAAGAGCCATTTGGAGCAATGAATAAGATTTCTAGGGTTTTTGCCCCTCTTTTATTTAGGGTTTTGAGGCTTCCAAATTTCCTCAATTCAAGTTTCAAAATATAGACATGATGCACACATGAAACTAACCTAGAGCAATGCCTGAAGCTAGGGATGTGACACGGGATTACCACCTATTTGAGGGATTGAGCATTAGATTGACTTATTCCCGATGCATCACTACCCAACCGTGCACCATACCATACCAATCCAGAGGAGACGAAGGAGATTATGTGTCAAGTATAGGAGCTGCTCAACAAAGGTTATATATGCGAACCCCTTGGTCCTTATGATGTTCCTATTATTCTAGTGACAAAAAGGGATGGTACATCGCGTATGTGTGTTGATTGTAGAGGCATTACCGTCATCCTATTCCTAGGCTAGAAGATATGCATGATGAATTCAGTGGCTCTACAATATTCTCCAAAGTTGATCTGCGTAGTGGATACCATCAAATTCATATGAAATTGGGGGATGAATGAAAACAACATTTAAAACTAAGTTTGGATTATATGAGTGGTTAGTCATGCCTTTTGGGTTAACTAATGCACCTAGTAATTTCATGACAATAATGAACGAAGTTTTACGTGCTTTCGTTGGACGATTTGTGGTAGTCTATTTTGATGATATACTGATTTATAGCAGATGTTTGGAGGAACATTTACGTGATGTTTTTATTGCTCTACATGATGCATGTTTGTTTGGAAACCTTGGGAAGTGCACCTTTGGCACTGGCCGAGTGTCTTTTCTCGGCTATCTTGTTACTCCACAGTGAATTGAAGTTGATAAAGCCAAAATTGAAGCTATTGAGAGTTGGCCACAGCCCAAAATGGTCACACAAGTAAGGAGTTTTCTTGGCCTCGTCGGTTTCTAGAGGCATTTTGTGAGAGATTTTAGCACCATTGTTGCACCTCCCAATGAGCTTACAATGAAGGATGTGCCTTTTGTTTGGGGTACCATACAGGAAGAAGCCTTCACGGTCTTGAAAGATAAGTTGACACATGCTCCTTTACTCCAGCTTCCTGATTTTAATAAGACTTTTCAGCTTGAATGTGATGCTAGTGGAATTCGATTAGGAGGTGTGTTATTACAAGATGGCAAACTTGTTGCATACTTTTCTGAAAAATTAAGCAGGCCTAGTCTGAACTATTCTACTTACAATAAATAATTATATCCTCTTGTTCGGACCTAAGAAACATGGCAACATTATTTATGGACCAAAGAATTTGTTATACATTCTGATCATGAATCTTTGAAACACACTAAAAGTCAAGCAAAACTGAACCGTAGACATGCTAAATGGGTTGAATTCATTGAGACTTTCCCTTATGTCATTAAACACAAGAAGGGTAAATAAAATATTATTGCTGATGCATTGTCTCGTTGTTGTACTATGCTTTCACAACTTGACTTTAAAATATTTGGTTTGGAGACCATCAAAGATCAGTATGTGGATGATGCTGAATTTAAAGATGTATTGCCGAATTGTAAAGAAGGGAGAACATGGAACAAGTTTGTAGTTAACAATGGATTTGTGTTTCGTGCTAACAAGTTATGCATTCCAGCTAGCTCCGTTCATCTTTTGTTGCTGTAGGAGGCGCATGGAGGAGGATTAATGGGACACTTTGGTATTAAGAAGACGGAGGATGTACTTGCTACACATTTCTTTTGGCCAAAGATGAGACGGGATGTTGAGCGTTTTGTTGCTCGTTGCACAACATGTCAAAAACCTAAGTCACGACTCAATCCTCATGGTTTATATATGCCTTTTCCTGTACCTAGTGTTCCATGGGAGGATATATCTATGGACTTTGTTTTAGGTCTACCTCGAACAAAGAAGGGAAGGGATAGCATATTTGTTGTCGTGGATAGATTTTCAAAAATGGCAAATTTTATACTATGTCATAAAAGCGATGATGTTGCTAATGTTACTGATTTGTTATTTCGTGAAATTATTTGATTGCATGGTGTGCCAAATACAATTGTTTTAGATCGTGATACTAAGTTTCTTAGCCACTTTTGGAGATTTTTATGGGCTAAGTTGGGGACTAAACTGCTTTTTAGTACTACATGTCATCCCCAAAATGATCCACAAATTGAAGTAGTCAATAGAACATTGTCTACTATGCCTAGGGATATTTTGAAGAATAACAAGAAAATGTGGGAACAATGCTTGCCTCATATTGAATTTTCTAATAACCTTTCGATGCATGCTACTACTAACATGTGCCCTTTTGAGATTGTGTATGCTTTTCTACCTAGTCCACCTATTGATTTGTTGCCTCTTCAATCTTCGCAGAAGGTTAATTGTGATGCTAAACAACATGCTGAATTGATCTTAAAATGCATGAGTTAACTAACGAGAACATTGAGCGTATGAATGCTAAATATAAACTTGCTGGAGATAAGGGTAGAAAACATGTTGTGTGTGCACCTGGAGATCTTGTTTGGTTACATTTGTGTAAGGATAGTTTTCCTGATTTGTGAAAATCAAAGCTAGTGCCATGTGTTGACGGTCCTTTTAAGGTGTTACAGAAGATAAATGATAATGCATATAAGAGCTGCCTATAGATTTTGGGGTTAGTTCCATTTTTAACATTGCAGATTTGAAGCCTTATTTGGGTGAGGAAGACGAGCTCCCATCAAAGACAACTTCATTTCAAGAAGGGGAGGATGATGAAGACATCAATACCATTCTTACACCCACAACCCCTGCTGCTATATATACTAGACCAATCACTAGAGTTCGCGCATGCCAATTGAATTACTAGGTACTTTCGATTCTTGGTAACAATTATAATGTTCATGAGAATATGATGCTGCCTAAATTGGATACATTTGTGTTCATTACTAATGAAGGGACTAGCATGGACAAGAGGGATGAACATTGGAGCAGAAACAAGCATGGAGATGAAGGCGCTCGTGAAGGGAACCAGAACGACGTTTCTAGTGTAGATTTTAGTACTTTGAAGCCTACTTGATGACATACAAGGACATGGACAAAATATACAAGATGCCCCTTGATAAATTTTATCCATAGCTTATAATAGGTGTTGCGCGACCATATTTTGGGGCCAGGCCCATGTAATTTTGAAATACTTGAGTATAGGCTATTTTTAGAATCCGTATGTGTGGGGGAAACAAGAGTTAGGGTTGGTTCTGGACCCCTCCGCCAAGGGTCACGAATTCCCCCTCTTCCTCCATATATATAGCCCTTAGGGCGTCGTTTAGACTTTGGGTTTTTTTTAGATTAAAAGTTCGCCATAGCTACAACTTCGCGTACTTCGTTTTTGTTCAATGACCAGACCAAGACGTCACAGAACCCCACTTTCATATAAAGATTTCCACTTATATTCACAATATCCATATTGCAATCTCAATTTCTTGCTTGTTCTTCGTTTTCTCACAGGAAATAGCCCCCGTGGACAGGTGATCGTGCTTTGGCGTGGTCAATAAGCCCTCGGAAGTTGGTTTAGCGATTTCTATGGTGTGACGTCTTCGCACGTTCATAGTCGGATCGTCAAAGTCGACTCCCACATAAATGACAGCTATCTCATCGATACATCAGGACACCTTCGCCTCTATCAAAAGCACAATATCATCCGCACTAAGTGGATCTACTACAACAAGCAAGACAAAAATGGCCATGTCTTGTAGCGAATGAAGTGCAGACAAAAATGGCACAAGGCTACAAATAGGTTGAGGGTATTGATTTCGGTTAAACATTTGCACCTTTGCCAGGCTTGAAGCTATTCGTATATTGCTTGTGTATGCTAACCATCACAATATTCTCTTATATCAAATAGATGTGAAAAGTGCATTTCTAAACGGTAAGCTTGAGGAAGAAGTATATGTTGCAAAACCACCAGGTTTTCAGGATCCAAAACATCCTAACAAAGTCTTAAGACTAAACAAGGCTCTCTATGGCCTCAAGCAAGCCCCACGGGCTTGGTAATACTCTGAAGGAATTCCTAAACAAAAGGGTTTCAAATCCGGTTCACTCGGCCCTATTCTTTTCACAAAGTCTTGTGATGGTGAATTGTTCATACGTCAAATATATGTTGATGATATTATCTTTGGTTGCACTAACAAGCGTTTCAGTGACAAATTTGCATATATGATGCGAGAAGAATATTATATGTCTATGATGGGAGAATTGAAATTCTTCCTTGGTCTTCAAATTCATCAACAATCGCTCCATCATTGGTTAGCTTCTTTACCTACATGCTTAGCTTTTGCATGTGTGCTCAATTTCAAGCGACAATGAAGGACGATCAATACCTCAAAGATTACCATCAGGCAATGAAATGAATTCTTCGATATTTAGCTCACACACCAACGCTTGGATTATGGTATCCCAAGGGATCATGTTTTGATCTAGCTGGAACTTCTGATCCAGATTACGCTAGAGATCGTGTGGATTGCAATTCTACATCAAGGACATGCCATTTCCCTGGACGACCTCTTGTCTGTTGGTCCTCAAAGAAGCAGACCAATGTGGCACTTTCACAACTGAGGCCGAATACATTGCCACTCATGCATGCTGCTCAAAGTTGCTATGGATGAAGCAAACACTCAAGGACTATGACGTCAACGTGAAGAAATTCCCTCTCTTCTGCGACAATGAGAGTGCTATCAAGATCGCCCACAATCCATGACGAAGCATATTTAGATTCGTCAGCATTTTCTTCGTGATCATGTGTAGAAGGGAGACATTGTCGTCGATGACTTGAAGATTGAAGACCAGATGCCGGTATCTTCACTAAGCCCTTGGATGAAAAGAGGTTCTGCAAGTTGCGGTGTGAGCTAACATCCAAGAATCTTCGAATATCCTCTGAAGTGGACACACATCCTAACGCTTATGCATATTTGATGAATTTGATGCACAATACAAGAAGTAACGTTTTTCTTCAATCAATGAAGACTAACCCTCTAAGTGTGAAGAAATTAATGAAGAACTTGACTCTCAGAACCCTACGATAATTGTACATGGTGTCTGAAGTCATCATAGTTCTTATATGGTGGGTAACGCCACCACCTTATGATGACATTCTTAAAATTTGAGGTTTTCGTCATTTGTAATTTCTTCGGATTTTTCACATTCGTCATTTGAGGTTATTCTTCACTGATCTTTATTTAAGTTTTTATTTGAGCTTTTCATGTCCTCAATAGCATCCACATAATGCTAATTCTACAATTTGATGTCTTCATCTATGTGGATGTGATCGGACCCGCTCCCCTCCGTGCTAAGCTCAACCCACTTTGTTCACAAATTCTTCACATGCGTTCTACTCGACACCATTCAAAGTCTTCACTGTGTCCTTGACAGATGAAGAAATTGCGAACACATTTATAAAAAATTGGTGGTTACCACAGTAACTTCATCCCGCGCTTCGCACGCATGGATAAGTGCAAAAATACATGTGTGACCCGTGTCACCAAGATGCGAATGGTTAGTGGCATATCCATCCAAAACTTTCGGACCCCTCAGTTTTCACTGAGGATATAAATAGCCTTGACCCTATCAACGTTATTTCACTTCGCCTCCCAGCTCCTATCGCTCTCAAGACTCAAACCGTAGCGTCGCCGCTAGATATCGTCACGGCCGTACAAGAATAGCCTCACTGCCTCAACTTCTTCGTTGATGTACTCATGCCGGACGCGGATTTCTTCACCTCCACCGCCGCCATAGATGTCTTTCGTCGCCGAGTTTGGGCACAAAAGATCTGAACTAACGATTTCCATTGCCTCGTCGTCTAGTTCCTCGAGTTCATCTCTGGGATAATTAAATACTTATTTACTGCCCTGCTTTGATCTTCACTGTACTAAAAAGTCTTCAAGTCTTGTTTTTACCACTCTTTCAATTCTTCAGCACTTCCTTTAGCCCAGTCTTTTGTTTTTCATCAACGTTATGCTTGACAACTAGATTCCTCAATTGTGCACCTATTCAATTTGTACAACTTTGTAACCTAAGTCAAGAACACTTGATGAAATTCTTGAATACGATTAATTTCCTCAATTGTTATTTTGAAAATCTTTGAGAACTCATGTGACTCTTCCCTATTTCCTAGCAACTATAATCTATTCACTGGGTACAATGTCTACGGACGAATCTCTTTGTTCTCATCAACTTAATTCATTTGCAGCATTACTTGAGGTAAACCTTCAAACGTCTTTAGAGTCCTCACAAGTGCAAAATCCTCAGTAGAAGAAAATGGCTGATTTAAAGAGGCCACATAATGGTCTCAAAAGGAAAGAAGGACACATTGCTTTTGAGATACCCGAGGATATGTACTTAGGGTACTGTACACCTGACGAAAATGTTCATGGCAAGGAAACTAAAGAACAACGCAAAATGCACATGCAAAAGATCAAACACAGATGGGCATATGAATAGAGGGCTTACAGATATGTCACACCAAAGTACATGAAGGAAGTCATTGTGAAGCCTCCATGAAATGGGCCACCGCTTGCTGGAGGTCAACTTGTTGATCCTACAAGTGTCAGAAGGGGTGAAGAATTCCCTAAGGCATGCACAGGACATCAGGCCAAGTTGGCAAGACAAGCCAAGAAGGGGTGAAGAATTCAACAGGGCTACAAAAGCTTCAACTGAAGCCAGTGCAAGTGGCAGTGGCAGCGCAAGCGCTCCCAAAAAGGAAATGCATAAGAAGCCTACAAACAAGCCAAAACCGTTCGTCCCAAAACTCTTAGTGGCCCAGCCGGCTGCATCAAAGGCTTCAACACCTAACATTTCAAAATCTTCAGTGTCTCCTCCTTCTTGAAGTTCATCAATGACCACAGCTAGAGCTTCAACACCGATCGTGCTCGCATCTTGCTAGCGCACCAAGGGCTTTGCAAAAGCCTCAGTTGCTACATCAAGTGCCTCAGCTAGTGGGAAACCATCTTCTTCAATGCCCAAGCTAAAACGAAAGGCCACTACTGGCCGTGGAATTAGGCCAAGTCCCAAGATCAAGGTCATAGTGCCTCACGAACATGGGTTGGCTCATGAAGATGAGCTTGCTGAGTTCCTCAGAAGAAAGCAAGAGCAAGCTGCTATTTCAAAGAATTCTTCAGTTCCTATGCTGCTTGACCCAAAGAACCTGCTTGACTTTATAGACATCTAGTGCACCAAGCCAGAAACGCCGCTTCATGATTTGAATCTGCCACTTGGCCCGAGCCATATGATTTACTCATTCATCTCGAATGAGAAGCACAAGATTGCACATGCAAAGCTGGTGAAGAAACAACAAATCCAAAAGGAGAAGGACCTGAGGAAGAACATGCTGGCTATGTCCCCTCAATAGCTTGTGTCTTTACAGTCTAAAATACTATAGTTGTCTGAAGAATCTGAGAGATAGGCTAATCATTGTTGTGGTGTCAAAGGGAGATTGATCACTACCTCAACCAAAGTGGTTGAAGACCACAACAAGTGAGAAACCCCCAAGTATGGAAAGGTACCACTATCTAGTTCCTTAACTTGACCTCCTACAACACATGCCAGTGTGACTGCGCCTCCATCTCCTCAAGAGACTGCCAAGACAACTAACGATGTTGCACCTAAATAAAGTGAAAGGGCAACTGATGAAGTTGCGTCTGAAGAAATTCTCATGGCGTCTGCAAGAGTCGTGCCTGAAGAACCATCCAGGGTGAATGCATTAGTCACGCCTGATGAAAATGCACCAACCAGTTCCCCTGGAGATGCACCAACATCGACTTCGTCTTTGAAGCTCATCACCATTCCTTCTGCATCATAAGTGAAGAAGACCAAGGCTACTGAGAGAGAAGCAAAGAAGAGAAAGGCGTCAGCTCCACCTGCGCCCGAATCTGTGAAGAAATTGAAGATGGCAACATTGTCTTCAATTGTCATTCCAATGCTATAACACTTTCATCAATGCCCCCCTACTTGTAATCTTGAAAATCTTCAAATTCCTGAAGCTAATCATGAAGATGATGTAGATACCCATTCTGCTGCTACCACAGGGCAAATGGATGAAGAGATTGAGGTTGATGCTAATTTATCAATGCCTCAGGATACTGCACAAGTTCCTCAGGAAACTCCGATGAGTGAAGAAAACAAAGAGGAAGTGGATATTGACAGTGCTATAACACCAGTTCTTCATGATGAATTTTGGGAAGCAGCTCACCCAATTTCACCCGTCACCACTCCCCTCACTTGAGAGCCTCAGTCGCCTACATGCACTGAAGAAATTCATAATGGCTCTGAATAAAGAGAATCATCACTGCAAAGCATCCCTAAAGAAATTCCAGCGGCAACAACTGATGAAACTACTTAAGATGACCCAATTGTTGATGTCATCAATACAACAACTCCAGGCGCAGATTCCATCCCCTCATCAGACACAGATACAGTACCAACAACCACTAGTGACAAAGTTGCAAAATCCCTTGCAATTACAGACCCAAATGATTCAACTGGCTCTCTGAGGCATATCTTTGATGTGGGATCAAAGAGGCAAAATCTTCAATCCATCCCCATCATGCCCAAGATTGGAAAAGGCCTTAGACGGCCAAAGTATCATAGTGCCAAATTCTTCGAAGAGAAGAATTTCTTCATTGTCGAGTCACCCTATGACTCTGCCAAACTCTAGCATCCAAGGTTCTGGACAAGAACGCAGATGAATTTCTATGCTTCACTCTTATTAGACAAGAACAAAGTATTCCCGAATCGCCATATTCCTGATGTGGATATGAAGTCAAGTCCATGCTTTCGGCCAGTTTTAGTTGTTCTTCATAATTTTTTCACTGAGTTATGCGATTGGAATGAAGAATTAATTCTTCAGTTCTATTCAACTGTGCACTTCTCTGGCAACGCTAAGGACACTGCTACTTGGGCTCTGGACAGGATGAGTGAAGACACTCACTACAGAGCACCAATTGACATATTACTTGCATGTTCTTCCAGTTGATCCACCCAAGAAGTAGCAAAGAAAATATATGAAGAACCTGAGCTGCCCAACCATCTGATGCAAGTACTGATGAAGCCAATGGCTGAAGGAAATGCTCCACGTACAACCTTCCTAGTGAAGGATTTGGTCTATGTGCCGAAAATTGTCTATTGCATTTTGACAAACACCCTTAGTGCGATCAAAGGTCATAACTCAAACACTGAAGAATTTGTGGGACTTATGAAGAGCCTACGGTTCCACATCATTCATGGAACTCGCATCAACATTCATGATTTCATCATGAGGAATTTGGTCACTATGGCTCAGTCACCTTTTAAATTGAAGTCGTATGGACAATGGATTATGAGATTCATCGGATCCCAATCTTCCATTCAGTAGAAGGCTGATCGTCAAAATCACTTGATCTATTTGCTCGGAGTTGAGATTCTTCAAAGGACTCTATCCACTATACCCGCAAAGGCAAGACCGTCATTGATGAAGGACTTCGTCCCCTTGATGGACAATTTCGTAATCCTCTATCCAGCTCCAATACTGATGAATTTGCTAGCTAGGATACTGCAGCAAAAGCTTGAAGGTCATCCACTTCACCTAAATCACCATGTGGCATGACTGATCGTGAGTTTCTTATAAGTCTACATTAGAAAGTTGGCAAGCATCATCGCGGGGTTAAGCGTCAGTTTTCTGTTGTTCAAGCCACATGACTGTGAAGACACTGTTGCTGGTCCTTCGGCACCGCACGACCCCAACAATGATGGCGCTCCATCGACTTCTCCATGATGTTTTTCTTCAGGGGCGCTAGTACTCCGATTCCTCACCTTTTGGTCCTTTGATGACAAAGGGGGAGAAGTGTGAGTTAGCTTCAAGCAGGTCAATATATATGTGGTAAATATGCCCTAGAGGCAATAATAAAGTGGTTATTACTATATTTCCTTGTTCATGATAATTGTTTATTGTCCATGCTATAATTGTATTGACTGGAAACTCAAATAAATGTGTGGATACATAGACAACAACATGTCCCTAGTGATCCTCTACCGGACTAGCTCATTGATCAAAGATGGCTATGGTTTCCTGCTCATAGACATGAGTTGTCATGTGATAACGGGATCACATCATTAGGAGAATGATGTGATGGATGAGACCGAAACTATAAATGTAGCATATGATCGTATCAATATATTGCTATCGTTTTCTACATGTCAAGTATTTGTTCCTATGACCATGAGTTCAGGCAACTCACTGACACCGGAGGAGTACCTTTTGTCTATCAAACGTCGCAACGTAACTGGGTGACTATAAAGATGCTCTACAAGTATCTCCGAGGGTGTCTATTGAGTTGGCATGGATGAAGACTGGGATTTGTCACTCCGTATGATGGAGAGGTACCTCAGGGCCCACTTGGTAATACAACATCACAATAATCTTGCAAGAAATTTCACTAATGAGTTTGCCAAGGGATCTTGTATTACAAAATAAGTAAAGAGACTTGCCGGTAATGAGATTGAACTAGGTACGGAGATACCGACGATTGAATCTTGGGCAAGTAACATACCAATATACAAAGGAAACTACATACGGGATTAGCTGAATCCTTAACATCAAGGTTCGTCCGATGAAGATCTTCATAGAATATGTAGGAACCAATAAGGACATCTAGGTCCCTCTATTGGTTATTGACCATAGAGGTGTCTCGGTCATGTCTGCATAGTTCTCGAACCCATAGGGTCTACAAACTTAATGTTTGGTGACCATCTAAGTATAGTTGAGTTGTTGTGTTGGTGACCAAAGGTTGTTCGGAGTCCCGGATGAGATCCTGGACATGACAAGGAGCTCTGGAATGGTTCGGAGGTGAAGATTGATATATAGGATGAAGGGAATCAGAGTCTGAAAGTGTTCTGAGATGTATCGGGTTACCGACGGAGACCCGAAAAGAGTTTTGGGGGGGGGGGAGTGTTGGGGGCCTCATGGGCCCAGGGAAGAGGGCACACCAGGCCACAAGGGGCTGGGCACCACCCAAACCCTAGCCCACTCGGCCAAAGGGGAGGGGAGCCCACCTAGGGGCCGACCACCTTGTGGCTTGGGGGCCAAGCCACCCTAATGTTTCCCTAGGGGGCGCCCCATCTAGTGGCCACCGGCCCCCCTAAGGGAAACCCTAGGGTGCACTCGCTCCTCCCTTCCCCCCATATATGGAGGTGGAGAGGAAGGGCAGCCACACCCATCATTGCCATGGCGCTACCCTTCCTCTCCCTCGTAAGTCTTCTCCTTCTCCGCATGGCTTGGCGAAGCCCTGCTGAGATTGCTCCACCACTACCGCCATTGCGCCGTTGTGCTGCCAGAGAACTCGAGCTACTACTTCACCATCACTCGCTGGATCTTGGAGGTGAAGGCGTCATCAAGCCGTACGTGTGTTGAACGTGGGGGTCCCGTCCGTTCGGCACTTGATCGGGAGTTCGTGGACGGATCGTGAAGACGTTCGACTACATGAACGACATTTTCTTAATGCTTCCGCTTAGCGATCTACAAGGGTATGTAGATGCAATCTCTCCTGTCGTAGATGTTCATCTCCTAGATTGATCTTGGTGAGTGTAGCAATTTTTTGTCTCCCATGCAACGTTCCCAAACAATATATGGGCTGTTTTTGCTTAAGTTGCAGCTCTTGAACTTTTCTAGATGTGCTCTTTGATGAGTTGTAACTTAATAACTATTGGTCATCTAACTCTTTTGCTACATTTGATGCACATGCTCTGATCTTAAATATATCTACTCATGCATGCACAATTTTTTCCAGGCACCAATTTTCATCATGCATTCATATTCTTCAAATATCTTATGATCATACATGATTGGGTTCCAAGATATAGGGGGAGATCTCCATAATTTCAACCCGCCATGTGCATTTGCAATCTAAAGCAAATTCCTCATATGCATATCTTCAGGGGGAGTTCTTCAATATCTTGTAACCAGTTTCTTCAAACTCTGTACTTACACTTCAATTATTTTTACTCCTATTGAAAGCTTAACCAATTTGTCATCAATCAGTAAAAAGGGGGAGATTGTAAGTGCATCAAGTACCCCCTTAGTGGTTTTGGAGTATTGAAGACAAATAGGTTGAGGAACGAATGTGTTTGTGAGTATACACAGGAAATAGAGTCCCCGAATATGTCGTTTAACACATGGAAGACGACCCCTAAAATGGATTTATTCAAGTGAAGAATTTGGTCATGAAATTCGTATGGCCTTTGATGAAATTGATGTGAAGACTTTGTTTTCATAGTTTCTTTACTTCTTATTTGAGTCATAGGAAAAACCGTACTGTTAAAGGGGGTGTAGGTGAAACATATTTCACATTCCCCAAGTGATGCTCAAACTTACTCAAACCCATACACAAAAGCCGCTTTGAGTGAAGCCTTTAGAAATCTCCAGTACAGTTGACGCATTGGCTAGCGATAATGATGAATTTCATCTGGCGGCTGACGAATTTGGTCAGACCGAGGAGTTAGGAGTTTGCCAGTGCGATCTGCCTACCATAATGAAACTAAGTGCCTCGACGAATTTGAGAGTTCAAATTCCGACCGTTGCATCACTATGTGCCAGCTGTCGAGTGGATCCTTATCCCGACAACTATCAAATCAGAGTAGGGCATTTATGACAATTCATGTCGGGTTGCACCTTGGCTATAAATAGCCTCCCCCAACAACCAATTGTTGGTTGGCTGATCCGAGAGAAGTTGACACTTGTCATTTGAGAGCAACCCATCCTATGACGACTTTGAGAGAATCCTAAGTGAGGAAAAACCCAGAGCCAAAGTGATTGTGGGGGGCCTCCAGTCGGTTGCCTCCCAATGAACAGGACGCGTTCAGACCCAATTGATTGGCTCCCGATGAACAAGATGCGTTCCGATCCAGTCGCTTGGCTCCCGATGAACAAGACGTGTTCTGGCCCAGTCACTTGGCTCCCGATGAATAGGACACGTTTTGACCCAGTCGCTTGGCTCTCGGTCAACACGATGTAGTTTCCTCTGTTCCAACAGAACCAGTTGGTTGCTGATGAACAGGACACCGTCATTGTAAGCATTCTAGACCCCGCCCATATGTAAGTATGTAACCGTATTTACGTTCTTGCACCGTGTTTGTACATACATGTACATGATATAGACGGGACTGCATGACAAGCTACATGGGTGGCTCTTCTTCGACATGTGCTGCTCCTTACTCATCCAGACAGATAACGCTATGTATGCTTCGACCTGGTGTGTACCAGCTATTAGGGGTCACCAACTTTTTTTGCACGTAATAACGAGGCACTTCCTTGCGTGCGAAGATAAAGCCGGTGGGTCCTAGCTGTCCGGGGAACTTTTTTTTTTGAAATATAGTGGCCCTTCCGGTGGGACCGATCTGTCAGGTGGCGGAATCATTATGTTGTGCGTAGGAAGGAGGGACTTCCTTGCATGCGGCCGTGGACCCAGCTGTCACCCTCTCCATGTACAGTCCGCTTTTGATGGTTGTCGTTCATTCACCGCGTTGATGATGTCGTACCGTCCGAGAGCACCAAGGTGGTGGACGACGACGCGACCTAGGAAGGGAATGACCCGAAGTCGGGGAATAAGTGGCAGTGGACGCCCACGCGGAGGGGAGTATGAGGGTTGAGTAGTTCAGCTGTGGTTTGAGGCTGCCATCGCCAGAGAATAACATGGGGTGTGCGTGAGTAGAGGGATGGTCTAGCCAGCGGTGGGAGTAGGGTGGGCGGTGAGGCCTGGGTGTCAGCACAACCGGCCACTGGAGGCAGGAGCAGGTGGTCTTGCCGGCGCTGGTCTGGGCGGCTGGTGCAAGAAGATCAGAGATTGCAGAAGCAGCAGGGGCCGTTTGATTAACATACAACGGTCAGTGCTGGTAGAATCGTTTGTTGATTAAGTTGACAAAGTCCTGCGTACGCGTCAACTATGTAGGCCCATAGGCCAGCCTCCAAATCTGGTGAGTCCCAGTTGTCATGGGGAGGAATCGTTTTTTTGCATAATACGGAGGCAATTCCTTTCGTGTGAAGATATAGTTGGTGGCCCCAGATGTCAGGGGGAGGAATCATTTTCTACGCGTAATAAGGAGGCAGTTTCTTGCGTGTGACCATGGACCATGGGGGTCCCTACCGTCAGCCTTTCCATGTACATCCCTATTCCAATGGCTATCGTTTGTTGAATGTTGACCATGTTGAGCATGCCGTGCCTAGAGCACCAACGCGGTGGACGATGATGAGGCCTATGAATGGAACGACCCAGAGCCGACAAAGACACATTGGGGGGTCACGCTGAGGGGAGTATGACGATTGACTGGTTCGGATGCGGCGTAAGGGTGCTATCGCCATAGAATAACAGGAGGTGTGGGTGGGTAGAGGGATGGCCAGGCCAGCGGAGGGAGTAGGGTGGGCCGGTGAAGCCTGCGCAACATCACAGCCGCCCATGGGAGGAGGGAGCAGGCAGTCCTGCCGACGCTGGTTTAGGTGGATGGAGCAGGAAGATCAAAGATTAAAAAAAGCACGTCGGCCATTGGATGGACATCATACAGTCACTACTGCTAGAATCGTGTGTTGATTATGACTTGACAAAGCCTTGCGTAAACGAGTCAGCCTCAAAATATGTGGCGTGTACAACCCATTTGCTATTATTTCTATAATTTACATCCCATTTGCTAATTCATATGGAATTTATTGCAGACCATTTTCCATTTTTAGAATTGCTGCCCATTTTCTGGTCAACATCAGGGTTTAAATTTGAACTAGAAAATATGCGAATTTTTAAAAATTCGCTTATTTTTTCTAGGGTATGAAAAATATTTTTAATCAAAAAATTAGGAGCCATATTAAAACTAATTTAAAAATAAATTAATACTATGTTATGTTAAAATTCAATGAAATATAAAATATCAATAAAGAACAAAAAACGAAACTAATTGCCCATTTGCTATACATATTTTTGGAATTTGTAGCCCATTTCGTATTACTTTGAAGATCTACTTCCCATATTCTGGCGAGGCCGAAATACATCCCTCCTCGTCTTGAAAGATTTACAGCCCAGTAAGTCATAGAAAACAAATAGGCTTAGGTTGGGTATTCTTCAAAAAGAAATGGTGGGCTACCTATTTCCCAAAGAAAAACTGTTGGGTTGGTCATGTTGTTAGATGGGCCATAGAGACCACACAAACCAGCTTATACCCTCTCCATTTGAACAATGAAAAAAACTACTGCATCTGATGGATCCCAGGTGTCAGCCACTCCTTGTGCAATTATGTCGTTAATTAACTATATGTTTGACAATGATGTGGGTCCCAGTTATCAGCATGGTGGATTAGGGTAAAAAATCGAGGGGCGCATTTGAGTAGTGAAGAGGCACTTGCTTGCGTTCGGGAGTGGACCAGGTGAGTCTGTATTTTCATATGCACAACTGTAGTCCTCTCTGAATTCACTATGTTGGTAAGGCCAGACGACGGCGTCGTTGCCAGCGCACTAAGGCGGAGGACGACGGCGAGGCCTCGGACGGGAATGAACATGGGTCGGGAAAGATGCGGTAGTGTAGCCGTAGGTAGCGGGAGTATGGGGGTTCACTGGTTCTGGTGCGGGGTGGGCTGCCATCGCCGGAGACAAATAGGATGTGGGGGTGGGGGAAGAGGGATGGCCTGGCCAGCATTTCAGGGTACGACAGGGCGGTGATGCATGCACGGCAGCGCAACCAACCGTAGAAGGCGGGAATAGGTGCTCCCGCTGGTGCAGGTTTGGTTTTGGCGGCTTGACCGGTCAAACTCAAAAACTCATTATGCTGGATTATAAGAATTAACTTTATATGGCTACAACTTACTGTAAAATGCTGCAGAGCACCTTTTTCTACTTGTGGTTTATTTTAGACAAATTTCTTCTTGAGGTGTGAAGCCGAGTACATTGAGAAGCCCTGGGATAAAGTGGTGTCGCCTATGTGTTGGGCCGGGTTGGGCATTATTATCAAAAAATAATAATGTGCTGAAACTATTTATCCTATGAAAAAAGTCGGTTACTCAAAAAACTAGTGGTAATTGGGATTCGAACGTGATACCTGGGCAACACAATCCCTAAAACAAACAATGTTATGGAAAAAATCTGATAATTGTTACAACTTGCCACTAAAAATCATTAGATTTTGACCACGTTGACTACAATTTGCACGGGCTTCAACCTGGTGGGGAGCCCATAATAGTTCGCTGGTTGCAGGAAGAAAATGGTGGGAGAAAAAATATTGGTCGCTATCTTTGCCTAAGAATAGTATCGACTGAATGTAATGACACTCTCATAGGATATAATATCCTCCTGTTAAAATTTGACCTTTCAAATTGTAAATTTAAAGCACCTATGCATGAGAATTTTCCTTTATTTATTTGTTTATGTTGAGGGGACCATGAGCATGTACGTGGGCCAGATTCATGTGAGAGCCTCCCTTCCAGTTAATTATGGGCTCCTCTATTGGGCCTCAATCACTAGGTTGCATGTGATCGACAAGTGGAATATGTGTCCGTACCAAAAAAATAATATGCGCTATGTACGTGGCACTAAAGGATCGGACCATGCAACGAATTCCAAAACATTGTGTTTATCCTTCTAACAATACATTTATTCAACCAAGCGACAAAATATATTACTGATTGTACATTGAAAACTGTAGCAGCAACCAGGGCTGGGGGTCCAATAGAAGCAGTAAGCTGTATAGAAGAGTAAAGGCGCAGCTCTCTCTTACAAACCAAACATCAGCCAACATTAAAAAGGGGCTACCAAAAAAGAACAAGTGTATGCATCAAACAATATAAAGACCCTACTCCACAAAGTGTACGCATCTAACTAACTGGCTCAGTTAGACGTTATTACTTATTAAGCTGTGAAGATTGGCTGGCGTCTTGAACCAGATGGGTGCCTGATGGGGGAAACTCCAGCCAGCAGGTGGAAGTCTGATACTTTCGACCCTCTCTCCTACTTTGGGTTATAGAGCATGGCGGCAAATATTAGGGCATGGTGCATGGAGAGACACATGGTATGAAGTGTACACATAGTTTTGCCTGATGAAAGAAACCACACTGCCATCATTATCCTTGTCATTGGTTATCTCCTAGTTAATCTTATAATTTAGTCCGAGAAACAGAGAGCATGTACTGAGGCTACTTACTGGCCTCCAGTAAAAATATCCTGTAGGCCCAGAGAAGTTGGGATCCTGCTCAAAGACCATGTAGTGACTGTGATTGTATTCCGCAAAACAACATGTTCGGTATGTGCGAACAATCATCAATCGTTCGCCATCGTCTGATCGAGCCAGGAACCACCTGCAACTGTAGTGCCGCTTTTCTTTGAAAGGTCTTGGGATTAGGAAGGGTAGGCATACCAGGCGGCCTTGATATGTCTCCAATGTATCTACAATTTTTGCTTGTTCCATTTGTTATAATATCATTCTTGGGTGTTTTACAATCATTTTATAGCAACTTTATATCATTTTTTGTACTAACCTATTGACATAGTGCCCAGTGCCAGCTGCTATTTTTTGCTTGTTTTTTACTATGCGGAATATCAATACCAAACGGAGTCCAAACACAGCAAAAAAAATCTGGAGAATTTTTCTGGATTAGAAGACACAAGATGGGCCAAAGAAGTACCAGAGGGGAGGCTCGAGGGGAGCACAACCCCCAGGGCGCGACTAGGAGCCTAGGCACGTCCTGGTGGGTTGTGCCCACCTCGGTGGCCTCCCGCACCGCCTCTTTGCCCTATAAATCCCCAAATATTCCAAAAATCCTAGGGGGTCAAAGAAACACAATTCCAGCCGCCGCAAGTTCCAGAACCACGAGATCCAATCTAAACACCACCATGGAGGGGTCATCATCCTTAGTGGTGCCTCTCCGATGATGCGTGAGTAGTTCATCATGGACCTACGGGTCCGTAGGTAGTAGCTAGATTTCTTCCTCTCTCTCTCTCTCTCTTTTGATTCTCAATACAACGGTCTCTTAGAGATCTATTTGATGTAACTCTTTTTGTGGTGCGTTTGTTGGGATCCGATGAACGTTTATGGTCAGATCTCTTATCCATGAATATTATTTGAGTCTTCTTATCTCTTATATGTATGATTATTTATAGCCTCGTATTGTTTCTTTGAATCTTTAGTTTAGTTAGGCCAACTAGATCGATTTTTCTTGCCATGGGAAGAGGTGCTTTATGATGGGTTTGATCGTGTGGTCTTCTATCCCAGTGACCGAAGGGGCAGCAAGACACATATGTATCACTGATGTTAAGGATAACAAGATGGGGGCTATTCCTACATGAATAGATCTCGTCTACATCATGTCATCGTTCTTATTGCATTACTCCATTTCTCCATGAACTTAATACACTGGATGCATGCTGGATAGCGGTCGATGTGTGTAGTAATAGTAGTAGATGCTGGCATGAGTCCGTCTACTAATCTTGGACGTGATGCCTATATGTTGATCATTTCCTGGATATCGTCATAATTGTTTTAAGTTCTATCAATTGCCCAGCAGTAATTTGTTTCCCCACCATGTGCTATTTCTTGAAAGAAGCCACTAGTGAAATCTACGGCCCCTGGGACTATTCTTCACCATATTTGCTTTCCGATCTATTATTTGCCACTTTTATTTTCAGATATATTATTCCAAAAACCCAAAAATGCCTTGCTTCATTTTTTATTTGCAACTTTTATTTTGCGTTTTATCGAGATCAATTTATGAAATCTATCACAATTTTATCCTGTCAACTTGACAATTTCTGGCGTAGTTACCCGAAGAAGGGATTGACAACTCCTTATATGCGTCAGGTTGCAAGTATTTGTTCTTTGTGTGCAGGTACCGTTTACATAGTGTTTCTTGGTTCTCCTACTAGATTGATACCTTGGTTTCAAATCTGAGGGAAATACCTACCCTAACTGTGCTGCATCATTCCTTCCTCTTTGGGGAAATACGACGTAGTTCTAGCGACATCAAAAGGAATTTCTGGCACCGTTGCCAGGGGGACATCATCAACATCTATCAATTTCTTAATCACAAATCTGATCTCCTTGCAATTTAAATTATTTTCCATTTGCCTCTCATTTCCATCTCCCCCCACATCACACTTTTTTCCATATTATTCGCCCTCTTTTTTGTTCGTCGTTTTCTCTTTAGATTTGTTTTTGTTTGCAATCTTGTTTGCGTAGTTGCGATGTCTCAAAGGAAATACTGTGATGTTACTTACCCCAATATTTTGCTTGAGATTGAAAAAGTACTAAGGAATGTATGACTACTCAATTTCAGCATAATAAGTATTTTAGTGAAGAACTTAAGGAACACTCTGTTGTGTTAGATGCTATAAAAACAACTTGATGATATTAGTAGAGAAGTTTGCAAACTCCAATCTAAGTATGCTTTTACTGACAATTTGCTAGGAAAAATATGAGATGCACAAGCTACCCTAGTAAATCAAATGGCTGCTAAACCAATTTCTGTAGAAGATAAAAATGATGAAGATCTTAAAATGATTGTTGTTTCTTCTACTGATTCCTTGTTTAGTAAAATTTGAATTGATGATAAAGGGACTGAAGAAGAGTCAACTTTAGTTAGAAGGTGTCCCGATAATTCGGAGGGTGAAAATCTTGAAGAGAAAATTGATAAAAGTGGGTTTGGAGAGGTCAAAACTTTAAGTAGTGATGTGCCCACTCTTTTGGATTAAAAAGATTTTAATTATGATATTTGCTCTTTTATTAATTGTATTTCTTTGTTTCAATCCATGATAAATTAACCTCATGCATATGAATAAAATAAATCTTTTACTAAACATATCGTAGATGCCATGATGAACGCTTTAGAAGAAAAGTTGGAATTAGATATCTCAATTCGTAGAAAATTACACGATGAGTGGGAACCTACTATCAAAGTCAAGATTAAAATATATGAGTGCTTTTCTTTATGTGATGTGGGTGCTAGTGTTTCCACAATTTTGAAATCTTTATGTGATGTGTTTGGTCTTATCGATATTGAAGAATGTTCTCTTAATTTGCACTTGGCGGATTCTACTATTAAAAAGCCTATGGGAAGAACTAAAGATGTTCTTATTCTTGCAAATAGGAATTATGAGCCTTGGTGGATTATGCCCACCTCGGTGGCCTCTTGCACCGCCTCTTCGTCCTATAAATCCCCAGATATTCCAAAAACCATTGGGAAGTTGAAGAAACACAATTCCACCTGCCAAAAGTTCTAGAACCATGAGATCCAATCAAAACACCATCATGGAGGGGTTCATCATCCTCATTGATGCCTCTTCGATGATGCGTGAGTACTTCATCATAGACCTACGCGTCCGCAGGTAGTAGTTAGATGGCTTCCTATCTCTCTCTCTTCTGATTCTCAATATAATGGTCGCTTGGAGATCTATTTGATGTAATTCTTTTTGCGGTGTGTTTGTTGTGATCCGATGGACTTTGAGTTTATGATCGGATCTTTTATCCATGAATATTATTTGAGTCTTCTTTGATATCTTATATGCATTGTAACATCCCAAAATTCTAAATTTTGGAATGTTATATTAAATAAATAGTTTTGATTGTTTGTTTTGATTGTGGTGTGGTTGCTTGTGTAAAATTGAGTGAAATTTGGAACTTTTTGAAAGTTGAATGAGAGGGAATGTAATGAATTTCCCAAACTTTCACCTTGCATTTATGATCTCCATGAATTAAACTTCATTTCATCACAAAACCCTAGAGTGAAGATGATATGACTTCTTCCATTTAAATAAATGAAATGGGTTTTGAAAATATTTGAATTCCATTTGGAAATATTCCAAATTCCGAAACTTTATGCAACTCAATGAGTTTCATGACATAAGATGAAATGACTTCTTCAAA
Source organism: Triticum aestivum (assembly GCF_018294505.1). Classification (NCBI taxonomy): domain Eukaryota; kingdom Viridiplantae; phylum Streptophyta; class Magnoliopsida; order Poales; family Poaceae; genus Triticum; species Triticum aestivum. The sequence goes on along the minus strand of NC_057797.1, from coordinate 294,251,703 downwards.
TGCTAAAAAAGAGAGTTGGAAGTTTCAAATAATCAAATTGAAAGTCCCTTTGAAGTTATTTTGAAAACCCACTTTCAATTTGGAGTTATTTGGTTTTTATTCAAATTACTTTTCTCCAAAAATAAAATATATGGAAAATAGGGTAAAATGATTCCCTACAGCAGAGAAATGGAGAGAAATGAGTTTGAATTCATTTTTGTATTCTAAAATATTTTTATTTGGTTTTTAAATGAACTAGTAGTACGGTTTGCTTTATTTAAATTTTTGTGAAATTTATTTGCCACTGAAAATATGTTCATGTTTTAGAAAATCTTTTTCTGAAAATTATGATATATAATATACCTATATAAAATTTAATTTAATTTTCATTATTCAGTTTTCTTTTTCTATTTTTATTTTTTTTAAATGCGCGTATGCCGTAACTACATGTCACCCACATGCGAGGCAGCAGCGCCCCATTCTTTTTCCTACATGAGCCAGGTCCAGCCAGCAATTTCCTCCTCAGTTTTTTTTCTTTTTCTTTTTCTTGGGCCGAACAAAAAAACTGCAGCGTGCGCGCTGCTGAACCGTGGTGCTTTTTAGCCCATGCGTTTCCCTTCATTTTATTTGTTCGTCCACGTTTAGTCCCACATTGCCTAGCCTTTACCACTAAACCTCTTTTCCACTTATAAATATAGACCCACAAAGCCTCCAAAAATCATCCGATTCAGGTCAAATCAATATTTTGGTTTGACTAGATTCACTAAAGAAAAATATATTTCTTCTCTCCGGCGGGAATTCGGGAAACCGTCTCCTCTCTCCAAAGTCGTCTTTTCTCTACCTGATAGAGGTATCTTTCTTTGTATTATTTTTATATATACTCCCGTAGCTTATTATTTCTAGACTAGTACGATAGAATAATTAGATTACCAATTAGTCTCTGTATTTATACATTAGACCTAGAATACTTTTAGCCGTAACTATTTTTCTTCCGTAAAACAACTAGGCCTTGATTTTTCAAATAGTCGTAACTTTTTACTCGTTCAATCAAATTAAATAAAACCAACACCTACATTTTCATCTTGATTCCACCTATATAGTGAATCTATCAAATAATTTTTTTACAAATTTCAAAAATTGCTCAGATTCATATTCAAACTTCTTTGATCATATCTTTTTATCCATAGCTTCGTTTCCGATGAACCCAACTGCATCGGATTCATATTGGAGTAATCTTTCGGTTCGCACAATTAGTGTCATCTTTCCAACATATAAATTTGATCTTAGCCAGTTACTCTACTAGTCCACCAAAGAGTTGTTACACAACATTCTAAGCAGATTCAATGTCATATTGAATTACTTGTATCTTTAGTTTTGCTATTCCAAATCCACCGATTCTTTTTGCTACATATTCATATTGACTTCCTACATCCAATAGCATCATTAGTTTCAACTTTTGATCTTTGCAAATTTTAACGATTCAAATTTGAACTCGAAGCTTTATTTGATCATATCTTGTAAACTATAGCGCTTTTTCAGTTGATTCCTTTTTTCAAATTGAATCCCTAGGTGTAATCTAACATCTTGAGCCATAATCACACTTTTTCACCGAAATTAGGATCTGATTTTACAAAATAATTTGATTTGGTTGTTTTGGAGTTTTTGCAATCTTCCTTTGCATTTTCTTTTGGGTCTTTGAGTGATTGCTTATGTGTAGAACAAATTGCTTGCTTACGATAGATTGATCGGAGTGTGACGATTAGAACTATCCAGAATTATGAGTGCGAAGAATCTTCATCAACAGTACAAGGCAAGTTCACACTTTGATCATACTTTTCTATACCCAGTTTTTAATATGCATTAGTTCACCTCTACAAATCTGCATGAGTTGGATTGGGAATTGGGGCATTGATGTTCATGAGGTAGGAACCTATGATCCTTGAAACACCCCGGGATTATTTATGTCATATATTGCTTAGCCATGCTCGTAGATGGGGATTGGTATGTGAGATTCATGCAAGTTATGAGAGAAATAATAATTAAGGGTAACTTAAGGTGGGAACATTAACACACATCTGGGTGGAATGGGGCGCCCTGGAGAAACCAGTGGCTTGCCCGGTCACCTGGAGAAACCAGTGCTTGCCCAAGGGGATCCCGGAGGACCCGTGAGATCACTCTATGGATTACCACCCAGGCTCAAAGGGATCATATGATATTTCATACCTGGAAACTTCCGTGTGTAGCCACAAGCCATTATGGGCTCTGCCTTAGTTAAGTAAGTTGTGGGAAACCTTTCCATGATAGGCTAGCAAATGTAGGGGAATTTTAGATGTAACGGCCTATCTATCAGTTAAGGGAACCTCTTCAGAAAGACTATGTCTCGGTCATCTGGTTCTCAAACATAAGGCAATGCGAAGAATTCAATGGAGGAGATCGACTCTTGTGGGGAAAAGTGTGCAAACCTCTGCAGAGTGTACAAACTAATCGTGATTAGCCGTGTCCCCGGTTAAGGGAAACTTTGAGTATCTAGAAGTGGATTATTGGTTGATCTCATCACTTTTATTAAATTAATGAATTGGGTTATTATTGATACTTCGTAATTTTGGTATTGAGTTGGAAGAACCTTCTCAATAATGGCATAAACTCGGTAGCAAGATAAAAAGTATTCGTTTGTTGTAGGGAAAAATTAGCTTTATGCAAAATTAAACTTAGAGCCTCCACTAGCCAAATATGCATATAGAGATAGATATTTTCATTATTATTCTATGGTGTGAAATTTCTAGTACATTCAATGTACTGGCCTACACGGCTGCAACGTCTCATGTTGCAGGAATCATACGATGAGTAAGTGATACATTAGGGTTACGATGTCTACACTCAACTTTGTTGTTGGCGTTGTTGGGACTCCACAACTTTGTTGTTACTTCCGCTATATGAACTGAGGTAATAGTATGTACATTACTTTTTACATGTGATTGCACTCTGTTATAAATCCTCAAGTACTGTTTGTGTCAGCATACCGATCCAGGGATGACACTTAAGCACAGGGACTTGATCCATTTGGGTCGGGTCGCTACAAGATGGTATCAGAGCACATGTTGACTGTAGGACGTGGCCCCATAATCTAACAAGACCTTAGGAAATGTTTTCTCTAAAACTGTATTTTCAAAAGAGATCCCTTAACTCTCATCTTTTCTAAGCTTTACCATATTTTTCCTCTCACCTAAAACTGTTAGACTACACCCTTTCCCCCTTTTACCACCTGGAGGATCAACTGAAGCCACTCCAAGAAGGATCCGATATCAGACAACTGATGACCACTTCGGAGTAAAGAGGATTTCACCATGCATTAGAAGTGTTGAAGCTACAATAGTGGATGCTCCGAAGACTTGAAGAGTTTGACGCCTTTGAAGATTTATTAACCTTTAGAAGACCAAACCCTTGTTATATACTTACGTTAGATGCGACGATTGTGAGATGTAATTTGTTTGATGTTTTTTTGACGGCCACACAAAATAAAATTGTCTCTTCAAAACGATTGTTTGTATTGTGTGTATCCCTCTCTATCTCTATTATCTCACCCCAAAACCCATGGAACCAATAGAGGATGAATGAAGATCGACTTGTATTCTCTGGACCGATGACATAGTCGGAGGCAGAGCTATGGATACAAAACACTGAGGGCTACTTCAAGAAAAATGTGATTGCAAGTAAGTATGAGGTTCGATACGCCCTTCAGTACTTTACAAAAAATGCCGCAACATGGTGGAAAATGCATCACGCCATACAAGGATGTAATGGAGCAAAAAGTTGGGAGGAAATCCAGAAGGCTCTGTTAAAATCCCGTCTCATCTGAAAGCGTGGTGATAACCCAAAGACGAAACCTTGTGCCTGTAGGATTTGTGGAGAGATAGGACACACCCAGGAGGAGCACAAGGATGAATGCCCTCATTGTGAACAAAGTCACCCAGCTGAAGAATGCCCAAATAGGCAGCTTGCTTGTTTCGTTTGTGAACGGACTACCCACTACCCTGCTAAGTGTCACATCTACCCCAAGGTACAAGAAATTACCAAGCATCAGAAAGAAGCCCTTACGAAAAGTTTGGAAGAATCCATGATGGAAGAAGTTACTGAAGACCCTGGTGGAGAAGGCCTAAAGAGATTTTACGCTCATACCTTCTATTCATGTCGAGAAAAATAACATTATTCTCAGTATTGTGCAAAGGAAAGCCAAGAGTTTATCGGAGACTTCCCGATAGTAGAAGTGAAGGTTGACCTTCCGGAAATAGAAGCTCTAATCATTACGGATGTCACATCCCTAGCTTCTGGTAATGCACTAGGCTAGACTTCTTGCTGCATCATGTTTAAATTCAAATGAAATTTGAATTGAGGAATTTTCAAAGCCTCGGAAACCTCTAAAAATAACCAACAATTAAATCTTCTCAAATGTGTCCAAGAAAATGTTCCTGATATCCTCTGGAAATATTGGCAAGAGGTAAAATCCAAACCAATATTTTTGGTGTCTCAGAAACATTTAATTTGGGCATTTGAATTAAATCAATAATTATTTGAATTGGATTTATATCTACTATTAAATAAATATAGGTCCAATAATTCTGAAATATTTTGTGGAGCATTGTTTTAATTCTTTTAGCTCCTAAAAATATTGTCAGAAGCAAAATAAATTGAATTGGTTTCAAAACCAAATTCAAAACAAACCTGCAAAATAGAAAACTGAAATAATTAGAAAAAGACAGAGAGAGAAGAGAAACCTTACCTGGCGCCACCACCGGCCCAGCTCCCCCAGCCGGCCCAGCCCACCTCCTCCTCCTTTGTCCTCTTCCTCCTCTGCCAGGAGGACGAGCAGAGGCGAGGCGTGGCGCTCGCCGACGCTGCCTCGGCCACCTCCTGCTTCCCCCCCTAGCCACCTCCTGCTTCCTCTCGTTGCCTGGATCCCGTCCGCGACGCCACGCACCCCCCCAGGCCTCTCACTCTCTCCCCGAGCTCCTCTCCTCCTCTGGCTCTCTCGCGCGCAGCCACCGAACACACCCGCCGCCGCCGACGAGCTCTCTCGTGGCCACCGGCCACCCCTAGCCTCTCCGACACACCCACGAGCTCCGCCTCGACCCCCTCCTTCCTCCCCACCGACCCACGGCCCTCCGGAAGCCCTGCAACGCCGCCACCATCGCCGTTCCGTCGCCGGCCACCGAAGCTCCCCTCCGTCAATTCGCCGGACCCCGTGCCTCCCCTGCCTCGCCAGCAGCACCAGAAGAACCGCGGTGAGCCGCTGCATCGTTTTCCCCATGCCTCGTTGACTAATTCGCCCCCTGGCCGCTCCCTCCACCGGAGCCGAAACGCTCCGCCGCACGGGCTCGTCGCCGGCGAAGCCCCGGTGACCAAATGGCCCCGCGCGTGCGTCCGTTGCACTCGCAACGACCCGTGGAGCAACGCTAGCGTGGCAGCTAGCTTGTTTGCAAGCCGCAGCGCTAATCCCGCACCCACCCGAGCTCCGGCAGCCGCAAAAGAGGTCGCCGCCGGCAGCTCCGGCCACCCCAGCCTCCGCCACCGCCACCGTTGGATGCGCCACTCCACCCTCTCCCCGTAGCTGCTCCCTGCGCGCCAAAAGAGCCCCTGTAGTTGGTTTCCGACGCGCACCACCGCGTCTGGCCTCGCCGGCGTCAAGCCGCCGGTGGGTCTGACCACGTTGACCACGGCGGGACCCCCCCCCTCTCTGGGTCGATGACAGGTGGGGCCAGCCCCCCCTGTTAATTAGTTTAACTATTTTATCTTAACTACCCCCTCTGCTGACACTGACAGGTGGGCCCCCGCCATCAGGTGATTAGCTTAAGCTAATCACCACCTAATCTAACCCCAGAGCCACTGACATGTGGGCCCTAGTGCCCTAATCTTTAATTAAATTAAACTAACCCCCCTGTCTAACCTGTGTCACTGACGTGTGGCCCCACACGTCAGGTTTGACCCTGACCGACCCCTGTTGACTTGCTGACGTCATGCCAACGTCATGCTGACGCAATAAGTATTTTCTGGATTTAATTTAATTCTGAAATTCCAGAAAATGCCTAAAACTTCAATAAATCATAGAAAATTAACCGTAACTCCAAATTAAATAAATTATATATGAAAAATTATCAGAAAAATTCAAGGAATCCATCTGTACCATTTTCATGCATGTTAGAACAACTTATAGCTGCTGTTTAGCACAAATCATATAAAGGGCATTTAATTAATCACATATGGAGTTTGAATTTGAATTTTATACTCAAACCAACTTCATTTAATCTGTTGCTAGTTGCATTAGCCCAAAACACATTCATTTTGCCATGTCATGATCATGCATCATATTGTGCATTGCATTGATTGTGTTCCTTTCTGTGTTGCCGGTATTTGTCCCCTCTCGATAGACGTGATACCGATGATGTGATCGTTGACACTGATGAAGACTCAATGTTATCTTCAGAAGTGCCAGGCAAGCAAAACCCCCTTGTTCATTCCGATACAATCCCACTCTCTCGCTCCTGCTCTCTTTTACTGCATTAGGACAACACCGATTCAACTATTACATGCTGCGGTAGTTGAACCCCTTTATCCTCTGCATGACCTGTCATTGCCACAGTAAATAGATGAAACCCACTAGCATGAGTAGGAGTTGTTTGAGCCCTGTTGTGCCTACTCATTCTTGTTTGTTTGTCATGCCTGCTACTGCTTAGAGTTGAGTCAGGTCTGATTCATCGGGGATGAATCAGAGGTGTGTGAACATGTTCTACTGTGTGTGAGCTAAGTGTGTGAACACGATTTGGTAAAGGTAGCAGTGAGAGGCCATGTAGGAGTACATGGTGGGTTGTCTCATTGCAGCCGTCCTCAGGAACTGAGTTCTGTGTTTGTGATCCATGATTCAGCTACTACCATACATTGGGCCCTGAAATATGACCCCGCTCGACTTCTTAATCACCCTTGTCCTCTGTCCAGGAGTTGCAAGTAGTTTCTGGTGTTTGTAGTATGCTGGAGGCCGTGGACAGCGCTGACCGTAGGGGTGGGCTGTGATGCGGTAGGCACGTGGCCGGGTATACCGGGCGCCCGTTTGGTGTCACGGAACCCTGTTCACATCGTTTGGGGCTGTGAGCGAAACTCCGGCCGGATCTCCTCATGGATGGAACCCGAATAGGCGATAAACCTGGACTAGAGACTTGAGTGTTTAGGTAGGTCGTGGTCTACACCCACGTCGGCTTTCGCTTGAAGTCTGCCGAGCACATGTCGTGTGCAGACGCTAAGTGGTGGAAACATGTATGAAGAAGTACACCCCTGCAGGGTTAACATCATCTATTCGAATAGCCGTGTCCGCGGAAAAGGACTTCTGGGTTGCTTATATCAGTTCATAGACAAGTGAAAGTGGATACTCTAAAATACGCAAGATAAGCGTGAGTGCTATGGATGGCGTTCTCGTAGGGAGACGGGAGCGGATCCATAGTGGTGTATTGGTTGGTGAATATGTGGACTCGTGTGCGCCACCTCAAAAGAATTACTTGCAGTCGTAGTTTAGGATAGCCACCGAGTCAAAGCTGGCTTGCTGCAGTTAAACCCCACCACCCCTTTGTTGATAATGAGGCATATGTAGATAGTTCTGATGTAAGTCTTGCTGGGTACATTTGTACTCACGTTTGCCTATTTTATGTTTTTGCAGAGAGACTTCAGTCTCACTAGTATTTCCGCGTGGTCTTCGACGTTTAGCTTGTTACCTCAGCTACGATCTTGTGCCCTCGGCAGGATCTGATAGATAGTCAGGCTTCTCAGCCTTTTTCATTTATAGATGTCTGTACTCAGACATGATAGCTTCCGCATGTGCTTTGACTTGTATGCTCTGATTGTTGGGTCATGAGACCCGTGTTTGTAATATCTCGCTCCTCGGAGCCTATTGATTAAAATACTTGAGTTATAGAGTCATGTTGTGATGCCATGTTGTATTTGCACATATCGAGCATATTGTGTGTATGTTATTGAAATGCTTGATATGTGTGGGATCTGACCATCTAGTTGTTTATCTTTAGTAGCCTCTCTTACGGGGAAATGTCTCCTAGTGATTCCACCGAGCCATGGTAGCTTGCTACTGCTCCGGAACACTTAGGCTGGCCGGCATGTGTCCTTCTTCGTTCCTGTGTCTGTCCCTTCGGGGAAATGTCACGCGATGAATACCGGAGTCCTGTTAGCCCGCTACAGCCCGGTTCACCGGAGTCCTGCTAGCCCAGTGCTACAGCCTGGATTCACTCGCTGATGACCGACACGTTCGATGCTGGGTCATGGATGCCTGTCCCTGTAAGTCTGTGCCACTTTGGGTTTACGACTAGCCATGTCAGCCCGGGCTCCTTATCATATGGATGCTAGCGACACTATCATATACGTGTGCCAAAAGGCGCAAACGGTCCCGGGCAAAGGTAAGGCGACACCCGTGGGAATACCGTGCGTGAGGCCGCAAAGTGATATGAGGTGTTACATGCTAGATCGATGTGGCATTGAGTCGGGGTCCTGACAGCGTTGGTATCAGAGCTTGACTGCCTGTAGGATTACCAAGCCAAACTGGTCGAAGTTGAGTCTAGAAATTCTTTAGTTATATAAGGGAATTGATTGTGGGATGGAACGTAAGGCTCTTTTTACTCCTTATACCTCATGGCCTTCTGATCTGAGTCATCATCTTCTCTTCTACGGGGATTAAGAACTAGGCTATCTCTTCTTTCTATTAGGATCACGTATTACTAATCCGTAGACCCATAAGATTGTTGGATTTAAGCCTCAGTTCAGTTTCTACCTCCGTATGTTAACTGTTGATCTCGAGACCTTGATATTGTGCTTCTGAGTGGTTATGCCACCATTTTTGTGAATGTCTCAAATCTTTTCTGAGCATTTACAGCCGTTATGCTGTCCGAGTCATTCCAGGTTTCTAAATAGTCTGATGCATTTGCAAAATCCTTTCCCTCTGGTTTCGATGTTCCTTTATGCCAGCTCAATCACACTAATTGTTGAGTTGAGGTATTCTATTGCCTTGACATTATGTTGGAGTTACTATTATGACCCTAGGCGTCTCAGGGGATCATCTAGTAGTCTAGCCATGATTTATGTTCCAGTGTGATGACTCTGGCCGTCATTATCGAAAGCATCCCGTGATGCCATTTAGTAGTAGGTATTCTATCCCTGGGTTTTGAACCCGAGATTCACCCTACCTGCTTCATGTTGATAGTTTTGCTCGCTCCTTTAGGTTATTAGTAACCTTTGCATTAGTCCTCGATGTTCGTGGTATTCCTTTCTTCCAAATACTATGAACCGCTTATGGCAGATGTTCCTCGCTGATCGAAAGATCACAATCAGAGTGCTCTCGATGGGTTCTCGATTCTACATTGTGACTCTGCCAGTTCTACCTTTCTGCATGGGTTATCCGGAAGAAATATGTGGAATTCGTTCGACATGCTAAACCATGCACCCACAACTCAGAAAATTATATGTTCCTTTGAGTTGTCCCTCTTTAGTTGTCTTCTGACCCTCGTCTATCAATTGATAATCAAGAGTATGTGTGCGTTCGTTTATCGATGCCTATTACTCTTGTGGCCCGTCAAGCCATTCTATCGCGGAATGACTAGGAGAAACAAACTCCAGTACCTCTTCCATATCTAGGATTGGGTCAAAACAATTGTACTCCGCAGATCAAAATGCCAATCCAGCTTTTGCTCTGTTCTACCTTGGAGTATTACCATCTTTTATATCGGGATTGTTATAGGAATTGCACACCATCCTATGAACTCTTGGTACAGTAATACTTCTTGCCATCATTGTTCATTCCTCGGTTCCTGTGTTATTGTAACCGGAATGTCGACAAGTGAATCGTGATGTGTGAATTCAATACTCCTAGCAACCTTGTTGCTTGGTAGTTAATGGACAATAATTTCATTCTTAGCGTGTTGGTTTTGAATCATCCTTCTAAGACTGATCGTGCTACCTAGTCCTTATTTCGGTGCACCCTTCGATTGATGAGTTAGGATCTTGTCAAGTCCTCACTCATTTGATCATATCGTCTTGCCCTCAAAAGGCAAGATTGTTCTCGAGCCTAGTAATATATCGGTGGTTTGTGATTTTCCGAAGATCTTCTCGGAAGTATTACCAGGTTGTCACCTGACCGCTGTGTTGAGCTCGTGATCAAGTTGGTTTCTTGTGAACCACCCTTCTCCAAGAATCTGTGTTGGATATCCCTGAGCTAGTTGGTTAAGCTAGACAACAACTTGGAGAGTTGGAAGGTAAAAGCTTGCCTGACTTAGTTCGTTCCAAAGGGGTATTCTTGTGTAGTATGTGTTGACGAAAGATGATATCTTCCTCGATTGGTTCCTGTGATCAGTTGCTGGACCTATCATTTTTATCTAACCTTTGATTGGAGCATGGGCTATCATCCAATCAGACCAGAACCAACGATATTCGTAACGTTGTCTTACTCGTGGTTGATCCCTCGAGCATACACCATTATATCTTTCGGGTCTGACCAATGCTATCACTTGTTCACTTAACTATGGAATTCCTTTTAAAAGGAAACCCGGATGAATTGTTGTTGAGCCCATTGACAACATCCTTATTCCCTCCTTGATTTTGTTGAACATTAAGTTAGTGTTGGAAATTTTTGAAAGAATTTCTTCATGCTAGTTCATGGAGCAAATGTTCGGATGTAAGAAGTGACTTCCTCCAGTCCATGTGCATTTGATGCAAGTTGCCGCCGTGGATTCGAGAAAGTCAATGTTGTTTCCTTTGGAATCATCCCAAATCAGTCATGCACACGTGCGAAGTATTCTGTAGTCTGGAGACTTGCAACCTTCATTCTATATGTGTCCCTAGCACACTAAGCCACTGATTGACTTGTTCAAGGAAAAGAAGTCTATGCTTGGGATCTAATCCATGGACTTGCGTAAAGACTTCGATATCCTCGATTATGGTTCCCCACCTGAACTCGGTAGTGTTTAATTATAAGACTACTACATGGCCATGCTTGTCTGGGACAACGTGTTCACATGTTTGTAGCAGAACCAGCTCATGTTTTGGAGCTTACTATCGTAGTTCATTCCCCGAGAATCTCGCAACGTCATCTCGTCGATTTGTGTTGCAAACTTTCATTTTTCTTCCTAGACTCGATGAGTCTGGAATATTCTGACACCAACCAGATCTGAATCTCAGGCAGATGTGATGGTTGGAACATTTCCCAAGAAATATAATATTGGTCTCACGATAACCGGTAAAGTGGATGTCGTGGCCAACACACCCCGCCGGGAGACCTAATATTGTAGTATCTTGATTGAGGAAGTTGGCCACCTCCCCATAGGGATTTCGTAGGATTACTCCCTAGTTGCCCCTATGGATTTCTGTGTTCCGAAGTCCGACCTTTTTACTTGATGTTCTAGATATCAAACCATTTCTATGAATAGGTTACACTAGCACATCAAGGAGAACATTAGAAGCGGAGTGCTAAATGTCTCTCGGTCGATCGTCCAGATTTTGTTTCCTTGGCCTCGCTAGGGTGAAGTCTGAGAAGGTGTTATCTTCCTTTGCGTCTGCATCATCCATCTTTAGCCATCATGGTAGTAAGTTGTGTTACCGGACCTTTGACACGGATGTTGGTAAAACCTTGATGGATATGGAATTGCTCAAGTTCTTGAGAGCACGCACAAGCGCTACGTGTTATCATCGGCACTAACTGGGTTTGCTCTCAGTTCCCTCGGCAATGCTATGACCTATTCAAACAGTGAATTAACTCTCTAGTGTTGGGTTCTTTCCCAGTTACTAGAATCATTCCCAGCATTTGCATTTTGCTCCCAGCTTGCACCGCCATTGTGCCATTCTACCATGGGTCTCTTCCATTTCCGGTAATAAGCAAATTCATCCATTACGTTGTCTTCAACAAGGTAATCCACATCATCCAAGTCCGAGTATGCCATTCTACCGACCCCCTCCAAATGAACGCTTGTGATTACCTTAGGCTGGTATAAAGAGTTCCAATGATCTCTGAATCAAAAGTAATTCTTTTTGCCACTTAAGATAATAATCTACGAATCACCCTCCTTCAGGATGTTTCGTCGTGGTATCATGGCAACTCAACTCCTCGCTACGTTGACAATCGTTTACCACCTTCTTAGGTGTGGAATTGTTGTCTACCTAGTGAACCTTCGTCATCCGTTTCTTCCCCCCCCCTCTTGATGTGTATCTCGTGTCTCAACCGAGAGATGGTTCTATGTCTCATTCCGTGAGTTAATCCTGAGTTGTTCGACCTTCGAGAAGACCGATCCTTCTAGAGTTTTCCTTTCCTCTTCTTTTCATGATTAGCTGGAGTTCTCAGAGCAAGACGACAAGACAAAGATGGTGTTCGAATCAACGTTCTTATGAAGTGCACCCTGGATCGTGAAGATTATACTAGTCCGCGTTACCCTTCACCTTACCCTACGCTTGAATCTCGAGACGAGATTCTTGTTTAGTGGGGGTGAGTTGTCACATCCCTAGCTTCTGGTAATGCACTAGGCTAGACTTCTTGCTGCATCATGTTTAAATTCAAATGAAATTTGAATTGAGGAATTTTCAAAGCCTCAGAAACCTCTAAAAATAACCAACAATTAAATCTTCTCAAATGTGTCCAAGAAAATGTTCCTGATATCCTCTGGAAATATTGGCAAGAGGTAAAATCCAAACCAATATTTTTGGTGTCTCAGAAACATTTAATTTGGGCATTTGAATTAAATCAATAATTATTTGAATTGGATTTATATCTACTATTAAATAAATATAGGTCCAATAATTCTGAAATATTTTGTGGAGCATTGTTTTAATTCTTTTAGCTCCTAAAAATATTGTCAGAAGCAAAATAAATTGAATTGGTTTCAAAACCAAATTCAAAACAAACCTGCAAAATAGAAAACTGAAATAATTAGAAAAAGACAGAGAGAGAAGAGAAACCTTACCTGGCGCCACCACCGGCCCAGCTCCCCCAGCCGGCCCAGCCCACCTCCTCCTCCTTTGTCCTCTTCCTCCTCTGCCAGGAGGACGAGCAGAGGCGAGGCGTGGCGCTCGCCGACGCTGCCTCGGCCACCTCCTGCTTCCCCCCTAGCCACCTCCTGCTTCCTCTCGTTGCCTGGATCCCGTCCGCGACGCCACGCACCCCCCCCAGGCCTCTCACTCTCTCCCCGAGCTCCTCTCCTCCTCTGGCTCTCTCGCGCGCAGCCACCGAACACACCCGCCGCCGCCGACGAGCTCTCTCGTGGCCACCGGCCACCCCTAGCCTCTCCGACACACCCACGAGCTCCGCCTCGACCCCCTCCTTCCTCCCCACCGACCCACGGCCCTCCGGAAGCCCTGCAACGCCGCCACCATCGCCGTTCCGTCGCCGGCCACCGAAGCTCCCCTCCGTCAATTCGCCGGACCCCGTGCCTCCCCTGCCTCGCCAGCAGCACCAGAAGAACCGCGGTGAGCCGCTGCATCGTTTTCCCCATGCCTCGTTGACTAATTCGCCCCCTGGCCGCTCCCTCCACCGGAGCCGAAACGCTCCGCCGCACGGGCTCGTCGCCGGCGAAGCCCCGGTGACCAAATGGCCCCGCGCGTGCGTCCGTTGCACTCGCAACGACCCGTGGAGCAACGCTAGCGTGGCAGCTAGCTTGTTTGCAAGCCGCAGCGCTAATCCCGCACCCACCCGAGCTCCGGCAGCCGCAAAAGAGGTCGCCGCCGGCAGCTCCGGCCACCCCAGCCTCCGCCACCGCCACCGTTGGATGCGCCACTCCACCCTCTCCCCGTAGCTGCTCCCTGCGCGCCAAAAGAGCCCCTGTAGTTGGTTTCCGACGCGCACCACCGCGTCTGGCCTCGCCGGCGTCAAGCCGCCGGTGGGTCTGACCACGTTGACCACGGCGGGACCCCCCCCTCTCTGGGTCGATGACAGGTGGGGCCAGCCCCCCCTGTTAATTAGTTTAACTATTTTATCTTAACTACCCCCTCTGCTGACACTGACAGGTGGGCCCCCGCCATCAGGTGATTAGCTTAAGCTAATCACCACCTAATCTAACCCCAGAGCCACTGACATGTGGGCCCTAGTGCCCTAATCTTTAATTAAATTAAACTAACCCCCCTGTCTAACCTGTGTCACTGACGTGTGGCCCCACACGTCAGGTTTGACCCTGACCGACCCCTGTTGACTTGCTGACGTCATGCCAACGTCATGCTGACGCAATAAGTATTTTCTGGATTTAATTTAATTCTGAAATTCCAGAAAATGCCTAAAACTTCAATAAATCATAGAAAATTAACCGTAACTCCAAATTAAATAAATTATATATGAAAAATTATCAGAAAAATTCAAGGAATCCATCTGTACCATTTTCATGCATGTTAGAACAACTTATAGCTGCTGTTTAGCACAAATCATATAAAGGGCATTTAATTAATCACATATGGAGTTTGAATTTGAATTTTATACTCAAACCAACTTCATTTAATCTGTTGCTAGTTGCATTAGCCCAAAACACATTCATTTTGCCATGTCATGATCATGCATCATATTGTGCATTGCATTGATTGTGTTCCTTTCTGTGTTGCCGGTATTTGTCCCCTCTCGATAGACGTGATACCGATGATGTGATCGTTGACACTGATGAAGACTCAATGTTATCTTCAGAAGTGCCAGGCAAGCAAAACCCCCTTGTTCATTCCGATACAATCCCACTCTCTCGCTCCTGCTCTCTTTTACTGCATTAGGACAACACCGATTCAACTATTACATGCTGCGGTAGTTGAACCCCTTTATCCTCTGCATGACCTGTCATTGCCACAGTAAATAGATGAAACCCACTAGCATGAGTAGGAGTTGTTTGAGCCCTGTTGTGCCTACTCATTCTTGTTTGTTTGTCATGCCTGCTACTGCTTAGAGTTGAGTCAGGTCTGATTCATCGGGGATGAATCAGAGGTGTGTGAACATGTTCTACTGTGTGTGAGCTAAGTGTGTGAACACGATTTGGTAAAGGTAGCAGTGAGAGGCCATGTAGGAGTACATGGTGGGTTGTCTCATTGCAGCCGTCCTCAGGAACTGAGTTCTGTGTTTGTGATCCATGATTCAGCTACTACCATACATTGGGCCCTGAAATATGACCCCGCTCGACTTCTTAATCACCCTTGTCCTCTGTCCAGGAGTTGCAAGTAGTTTCTGGTGTTTGTAGTATGCTGGAGGCCGTGGACAGCGCTGACCGTAGGGGTGGGCTGTGATGCGGTAGGCACGTGGCCGGGTATACCGGGCGCCCGTTTGGTGTCACGGAACCCTGTTCACATCGTTTGGGGCTGTGAGCGAAACTCCGGCCGGATCTCCTCATGGATGGAACCCGAATAGGCGATAAACCTGGACTAGAGACTTGAGTGTTTAGGTAGGTCGTGGTCTACACCCACGTCGGCTTTCGCTTGAAGTCTGCCGAGCACATGTCGTGTGCAGACGCTAAGTGGTGGAAACATGTATGAAGAAGTACACCCCTGCAGGGTTAACATCATCTATTCGAATAGCCGTGTCCGCGGAAAAGGACTTCTGGGTTGCTTATATCAGTTCATAGACAAGTGAAAGTGGATACTCTAAAATACGCAAGATAAGCGTGAGTGCTATGGATGGCGTTCTCGTAGGGAGACGGGAGCGGATCCATAGTGGTGTATTGGTTGGTGAATATGTGGACTCGTGTGCGCCACCTCAAAAGAATTACTTGCAGTCGTAGTTTAGGATAGCCACCGAGTCAAAGCTGGCTTGCTGCAGTTAAACCCCACCACCCCTTTGTTGATAATGATGCATATGTAGATAGTTCTGATGTAAGTCTTGCTGGGTACATTTGTACTCACGTTTGCCTATTTTATGTTTTTGCAGAGAGACTTCAGTCTCACTAGTATTTCCGCGTGGTCTTCGACGTTTAGCTTGTTACCTCAGCTACGATCTTGTGCCCTCGGCAGGATCTGATAGATAGTCAGGCTTCTCAGCCTTTTTCATTTATAGATGTCTGTACTCAGACATGATAGCTTCCGCATGTGCTTTGACTTGTATGCTCTGATTGTTGGGTCATGAGACCCGTGTTTGTAATATCTCGCTCCTCGGAGCCTATTGATTAAAATACTTGAGTTATAGAGTCATGTTGTGATGCCATGTTGTATTTGCACATATCGAGCATATTGTGTGTATGTTATTGAAATGCTTGATATGTGTGGGATCTGACCATCTAGTTGTTTATCTTTAGTAGCCTCTCTTACGGGGAAATGTCTCCTAGTGATTCCACCGAGCCATGGTAGCTTGCTACTGCTCCGGAACACTTAGGCTGGCCGGCATGTGTCCTTCTTCGTTCCTGTGTCTGTCCCTTCGGGGAAATGTCACGCGATGAATACCGGAGTCCTGTTAGCCCGCTACAGCCCGGTTCACCGGAGTCCTGCTAGCCCAGTGCTACAGCCTGGATTCACTCGCTGATGACCGACACGTTCGATGCTGGGTCATGGATGCCTGTCCCTGTAAGTCTGTGCCACTTTGGGTTTACGACTAGCCATGTCAGCCCGGGCTCCTTATCATATGGATGCTAGCAACACTATCATATACGTGTGCCAAAAGGCGCAAACGGTCCCGGGCAAAGGTAAGGCGACACCCGTGGGAATACCGTGCGTGAGGCCGCAAAGTGATATGAGGTGTTACATGCTAGATCGATGTGGCATTGAGTCGGGGTCCTGACAACGGAGAAATCCAGGAAGAGAAAACGAAGGCATCTTTAGAATAACCCAATTTCTTCAGAGAAGGACCTGGTGTTATATCACATGTTTCAAGCGCAAGACCTTAGGTCACTATGCCAATAAATGTCCAGAGAATAAGCCAAGAACCCAAAGAGCAGACACCATCCCCAAGAAGCCCAAAGACTTATCGGAAGTTATTTGTTTTCTTTGCGCGGAAGCAGGACATTATGCTACAAAATGTCCCGACAAGATGAAATCTGGAGCTGAGTAGTTGGAATTTTGATATTGGTAATAAGTGTAGTAGGAAGCAATTGTTTCCATAAGGATATGGAGTTGAATTTATGTAATGGAAGTCTCGGATATTGTAATGAATTCATGCATCAATAAAGTTACTGTGTCATGATTTCATATGTTGAATTGTATGAGTTTTTACTCAACAAACAAGGTTTTTGACCATTTTCGAGGATATGAGAAATATGGTCTATGGATGAAATTGTGCATTTCACTTTAAGGGTGGTAGTACCCTGTGAGAACACCTAATTTATGGAAGGGAAAATGTATTCAACAAAGTGGAGTTTGGACAAAATAAGTTTAAGTCTTGTTTTAATATGAAGGTTACCCCAAGGCTATGAAGGAATGGGGTACTGTTGGATTTAAAGGAGGTGTAAAGTTGGAGTATGGAACAATTATAACTCCCAGGATTAATAGAAGTTTTACCCGTATTTAAGTGGGCCCATAACCCACAGGCCCAGGAGGTAATAATAAGCTAGCACACTCTTGCTGAAGGAAGAAACTTTGGAGGAAAACTCTGATTTAATCAACAAACGTTTCTTAGGAGGATACAAAAACCTAAGAGTTGTGAAGTAATGATAGATGTTTCACTTAGCTTGCAGAATCAATGGATTTATCTGAACTTAGTTCGTCAACAAGGGAAATTCTGCAAGTCTTGTTAGAATGCCTGAGTATTAGAATGCGGGATTCACTAAACCTTATACAGGGTAATGATCTGGGTGCGGGATGGATTGATCACCATACCGACTTACTCTTATTATTCACCTTGCTATCGTTACTTCACCAATCGCTTGGACATGTATCAATAAAAAACATCCAAGAATGATAATATGATAATATAACAACATGGAACAATAAAAAATTATAGATACGTTGGACATGTATCACCAATAGCTTGCAGTATGAAATGCGCTCCTTAGAACACATGGGCCCCCAAACATGCAGGCCCCGGGCCTGTGGCCCAAAGTCCAGAACCGTGAGCCTGTATGAGTATTATATTCTCAGTTGAACCCCCATATTACGTTATATATATTCCCCTGGATTTTTCTTATGTATAAAGTTGTGATATAAAAGTTTTTTATATTCCTTTACAGAGGGAGTATCTCTCTGTCAAAAATATATTTATGTGTAACTAGTTACTCCTGCTTTTCTACTTCCTTTCGCTGATATGTGGGGCATCCGGCAACGGGGTCCACGGGCCATGCACAAAATTAGACTGAAAAACTGCATGGTAGACTCACCTCAGTCGTAGCGCCGTAGTAATGCCCAATGAGCCATCAAATCACAAAAAAAACCACCTTTCCAGCTTTAGCAGTAAGCTGGACGGACTAAGCAACAATATTTCATTAGGCCTGAATCCCCTTCCCCCTCGTCTGCTTGTTCAGAGAAAACCCCCTGTCGGCGTTTGCATAGGGTTTTCTCATGGAGAACCAGGTACGAATTCTTCATCCATCCCCAATAAATCCAAGTCCCTTGGCCGCGGGTAATCCTAGGATGGCAGCCGCCGCCGTTGATACATTTTTCTTCCTACTAAATCTAGTGTGTTTCATTTGTAGTGCACAAAGTGCGACGACCCTACTGGTTTCTGCGCCCTCGGCGAGATGCCAGACTTGTTCCTTCTCATCCTAACACATGGTTTTAAAATGCGCACAGTATGTTCCTAGAATCCTCTTTTCTATCTGGGAGGCTGGGGTTTTTGAACATGCTGTCGACTAATTTGGAAATTTGGATTGCTATAATTGGATAAAAGGTACTAGCACCATGGTTAACACTGACGTGAAGGAGGAAATTATTTCTACATTTGGATAGCGAATACATTGTGTTCTCATATTATTTTTCCTGTAGTGCATTCCTTGCCCTGCCAGAACACATGTACTCAAGATGGTCGGCCTTGCCATAGCTGAATACACTAGTTTAATGGTCACATTGAAGACAAGCCATGTATATAACTTCCGAATTGGGTTCATGAACCAAGAAGATTGCTTCTTTTTTTATGGCTGAAATTGGATAAACTTTCTCAAGTGTTACGGACTGAAAGTTGGCGCATGAATGTTGATGGAAATAGCAGAACCTGGTCTCATTTTCACTGTGATCTGCCACCCCGACGTCGTTCCAGTAGTTCATCCATGTTTGTTTTGTATCTGGTTCTTGCTTGTTGCCTCGATTACTTCTTAATCCACCTATTCTGTCTAACTAATCACAATTTAACTTTATAAGTAGCAATGATTTGTGATTCCCTTCTCTCATGAAGATGCTACTTCTAACTAGTATTTCTTATAATTGGTGGCACGTGTAGGTTATTCAAAGTTAAGCATGCTACTCATTTGTTATTCTATAAGAACTCGACTGTTACTGATGGCATTGAAGTTGACTGAGACAACATCCACAAGTTCCTACACTTTATATATCGTCTTGAGGTCCTTGTGGGGCGTTTCAATGGTGGAAGGCCACATGGGATATGTGTACCACTTCTGCACACGTTGAACAAGTCCAACTGTGTCAAGAAACTTATGGTACAAGTTGTTTTCTGTTATATATGTTGTTCATAAACTCTTGCTTATACATAGTTTTACAGCTGTGATATTCTTGAAACAGAAATTGCACAGTTCTATTGTTCCTATACGGATGCCTGACCATGGTCGGGTCAGACTTGCACTTGGTCACAACATGATGTTTATGGCGACCTACTCCATTTCCCATAGAGGTGAAAAGGTACTTATTCATGGGTGGTCTCAAATAATGAAGGCCTGTCCATCTTGGAGAATAGGACAGAAGGTTATGCTCATGCTTTTCCATGGCTCTAAAGCGGATATCTTGTTTATTGACCAAATTGCGAGATGAAGCCGCTTTCAGAAGGTTGTGGATGCATGGGGTAGCGCCTGGGCCTTGTCCTGGGGCTTGGTGGCCTCACCCTTGGTTAACTGTAGGAGAAGTAGCATTATTCGAGGCGTGCTTTGTACGGTTGAACCTGTATAAGCACCCATACTGCTTTCAGCTATGGTTGTTAAGTGCCCCTGCTGGTTTCAGTTAAGGTTGTTAAGTACTCCTACTGCTTTTACAGTCTGTTGTGTTTCTTTAGTCTTGTCTTCCTCCAGCCACCAAAACCAAACCAGCATTGGTGGGGCTGCCTGCTTCCGCTTGTGATAAAGGCAAAGGTGTCCCGTCTTTCGATGAGATGGTGGCTATCATTTTGGAGGAAGTCGACTTTGACGATCCGACTACGAACGTGCGAGGACGTCGCGCCTTAGCAATCGCTAATCCAACTCCGAGAGGTTATTGACCACGCCGGAGCACGATCAACCTGACCATGAAGGTATGTTTCCTGCAGGCAAACGAAGAACAAGCAAGAAACTAATATTGCAATATGGATATTGCGAATATAAGAGGAAAGCTTTATTGATCAAGGTGGGGTTCTTTAACGCCTGTGTCTGGTCATTGAACACAAACAAAGTACGCGAAGTTGCAGCTATGGCAAACTTTAATCTAAACAAAACCCAAAGTCTAAATGATGCCCTAAGGGCTATATATATGGAGGAGAGAGGGGGGAATTGCGTGCCATTGGAGGAGGGGTCCGAAACCAACCCTAACTCTTGTTTCCCCACACATACGGACTCTAAAAACAGCCTATAATCAAGCATTTCGAAATTACATGGGCCCGGCCCAAAAATAAGGTGACGCAGCACCTAGAATAGCCTCTGGACGAAATTTATGAAGTGGTGTCTTGTATATTTCGTCCAAGGTTTCAGGCACTCATTATGGTGGCTTCAAAGCCCTGGAATCATCACTTGTAACTCTGTTCGTGTTCCCCTTGTGCATACCATCATCTCCATGCTTGAACTTGCTCCAAAGTTCGTCTTTCTTGTCCAAGCTAGGCCAGTCATTTGTAAGCAAAGCAAATGTATGCAATTTAGGCAGCATAATATTCTCATGAACATTAGAATCGTTACCAAGAAACGAAAGTACCTGGTAATTCAATTGGCGTGTGCGAGCTCTAGTAATCGGTCCAGTATGTATAGCAGCAGGGGTTGTGGGTGTAACAATGGTATTCATGTCCTCATCATCCTCCCCTTCTTGAAATGAAGTCATCCTCGACTAAAGCTCATCTTCCACACCCAAATAAGGCTTCAAATATGCAATGTTAAAAGTGGGACTATCCCCAAAATCTGCAGGCAGCTCAAGTTTATATGCATCATCATTTATTTTTTCTAACACCTTAAAAGGACTGTCAACACGTGGCATTAGCTTTGATTTGCGAAAATTAGGAAATCTATCCTTATGCAAATGTAACCAAACAAGATCTCCAGGTGCAAACACAACATGTTTTCTACCCTTATCTCCAGCAAGTATATATTTAGCATTCATATGCTTGATGTTTTCCTTAGTTAACTCATGCATTTTGTAAATTTATTTAGCACGTTATTTAGCATCAAAATTAACCTTCTCCGAAGATGGAAGAGGCAACAAATCAATAGGTGCACGAGGTAGGAAACCATACACAATTTCAAAAGGGCACATCTTAGTAGTAGAATGCAATGAACGATTATAATGAAATTCAATATGAGGCAAGCATTCTTCTCACATTTTCTTATTGTTCTTCAAAACAGCCCTAAGCATAGTAGACAATGTTCTATTGACTACTCCAGTTTGTCCATCAGTTTGGAGGTGACAAGTAGTACTAAAAAGCAATTTAGTCCCCAACTTAGCCCATAAACATCTCCAAAAGTGGCTCAGAAATTTATATCACGATCTGAAACAATAGTATTTCGCACACCACGCAAGTGAATAATTTCATGAAAGAACAAATCAGCAACATTAATAGCATCATAGCTTTTATGGCATGGTATAAAGTGTGCCATTTTCGAGTACCTATCCACGACAACAAATATGCAATCCCTCCCCTTCTTTGTTTGAGGTAAACCTAAAACAAATTCCATAGATATATCCTCCCAAGGAACACTAGGTAGAGGCAAAGGCATATATAAACCACGAGGATTGAGTCGTGACTTAGCTTTTTGACATGTAGTGCAGCGAGCAACAAAACGCTCAACATCCCGTCTCATCTTTGGCCAAAAGAAATGTGCAACAAGTATATCCCCCGTCTTCTTCACGCCAAAGTGTCCCATTAATCCTTCTCCATGCGCCTCCTGCAACAGCAAAAGACGAACGGAGCTAGCTGGAATGCATAGCTTGTTAGCACGAAACACAAATCCATCATTAACGACGAACTTGTTCCATGTTCTCCCTTCCTTACAATTCTGCAATACATCTTTAAATTCGGCATCATGCACATATTGATCTTTGATGGTCTCCAAACCAAATATTTTAAAGTCATGTTTTGAAAGCATAGTATAATGACGAGACAATGCATCAACAATAACATTTTCTTTGCCCTTCTTGTGTTTAATGACATAAGGGAAAGTCTTAATGAATTCAACCCCTTTAGCTTGTCCACAGTTCAGTTTTGCTTGACTTTTAATGTGTTTCAAAGATTCATGATCAGAATGTATAACAAATTCCTTCGGCCATAAATAATGTTGCCATGTTTCTAAGGTCCGAACAAGAGCATATAATTCTTTATCATAAGTAGAATAGTTCAGACTAGGCCCACTCAATTTTTCAGAAAAGTATGCAACAAGTTTGCCATCTTGTAATAACACACCTCCTAATCCAATTCCACTAGCATCACATTCAAGCTGAAAAGTCTTATTAAAATCAGGAAGTTGGAGTAAAGGAGCATGTGTCAACTTATCTTTCAATACTGTTAAGGCTTCTTCCTGTGCGGTACCCCAAACAAAAGGCACATCCTTCTTTGTAAGCTCATTGAGAGGTGCAGCAATGGTGCTGAAATCTCTCACAAAATGCCTATAGAAACCAACAAGGCCAAGGAAACTCCTCACTTGTGTGACCATTTTGGGCTGCGACCAACTCTCAGTAGCTTCAATCTTGGCTCGATCAACTTCATTTCCCTATGGAGTAACAACATAGCCAAGAAAAGATACTCGGTCGGTGCAAAAGGTGCACTTTCCAACGTTACCAAACAAACATGCATCACGTAGAGCAATAAAAACAGCACGTAAATGTTCCAAATGTTCCTCCAAAGATTTACTATAAATCAGTATATCATCAAAATATACTACCACAAATCGTCCAATGAAAGCACATAAAACTTCGTTCATTAATCTCATGAAAGTACTAGGTGCATTAGTTAACCCAAAAGGCATGAGTAATCACTCATATGAACCAAACTTAGTTTTAAATGTAGTTTTCCATTCATCTCACAATTTCATACGAATTTGATGGTATCCACTACGCAAATCAAGTTTGGAGAATATTGTAGAGCCACTCAATTCATCAAGCATATCATCAAGCCTAGGAATAGGATGACGATAACGAATAGTAATATTATTAATGCCTCTACAATCAATACACATACGCGATGTGCCATCCTTTTTCGGCACTAGAATAATAGGAACAGCACAAGGACTAAGGGATTCCCGAATATAACCTTTGTCGAGCAGCTCCTAGACTTCACGCATAATCTCCTTTGTCTCCTCTGGATTGGTACGGTATGGTGCACGGTTTGGTAGCGAAACACCATGAATTAAGTCAATCTGATGCTCAATCCCTTGAATAGGTGGTAATCCCGGTGGCACGTCTTGTGGAAAGACGTCAGCGAACTCCTGCAAAATGTTCGTAACAGCAAGAGGCAAAGAGGAAGGCACGTCCTCGAATGAAAATAATGCATCTTTGCACACAAAAGCATAGCAAACAGATTTGCTGAAATCTAGATCATCAATATTAGATTTGGTGGCAAGTAAATATGCACTTTTCAATTTAATTTCAGAAGCAACGCTAGATGGTTTATTATTAGGCTTCATTTGTTGCTCAAATTCTTTTGCCACAATCTGATTTTCACTCTTGTTGTGCTCATGTTTTGCGTTATTAGCTCTATTAATATCATCTTTCAAACTGGAATCAGGAGTCATAGGAAGCAAAGTAATAATCCTTATGAACAAGATTATACTGATTGTTTCTACCATGGTGTACAGAATTTTTATCAAATTTCCATGGTCTACCAAGTAACAAGGAACATGCTTGCATGGGTACCACATCACAATCAACATAATCAGCATATGTAGAGATACTAAAATGCACACAAAGAATACGTGTTACCTTAACCTTGCCGCTGTTATTGAACCGTTGGATATAGTAAGGATATGGATGTGGTCTTGTGGTAAGAGATAGCTTCTCCACCATATCCATGCTAGCCAAGTTGTTGCAGCTCCCTCCATCTATGATGACGCGAACAGAACATTCCTTCACAACTCCCTTTGTGTGGAACAAATTATGCCTCTAATTTTGCTTTGCTTGTGTGACCTGCACACTCAAAACACGTTGAGCAACTAAACACTCATACCTGTCAGTGTCTTCATGAGGCATGTATTGTGTCTCATTTTCAGAATCATCTCCACCGTGTTCTTCACGTGTAATAAGAGCCAAAGTCTCCTCATCGTAGTCACTAGCGGACTCATATCCACCATCCTTAGTAGCAATCATCACACGCTCAGATTTGCATTCTCTTGCATAATGACCTCTTCCCTTACAGCAACGACAAATAATATCACTTGTGTGCCCTGTTGATGCCATGGAAGAAGAAGAGCTCTCTACATGCCCGACAGGTGTGCTATTGGTAGATAATGGTGGTTGTGCCTGCTTTCTTGTATCACGACTAGAGGTGGCAGCTGATGGAGGTGCTGATGCAGTAGAATGTGTGGAAGTAGAGGATGCACGCGGTGTCCATGAGGAAGGTCGACTTGTAGAATAGTTAGTTCGTGCCAATGCATGTCGATCCTGCACTTGATGTTCAACTTTACAAGCAAGATGGAATAAATGAGTGATATTATTATACTCCTTATACTCTAAAATGGTCTGAATCTCTCTATTTAATCCACCCATAAAACGTGCAAGCATAGCTTCATTATCCTCACACAAGCAAAACTAGTGAAAGCACAAAGTGCAGCAGCAACACGTCTCTCCTCGGGATATTCTAAACATGTAAAATGTTGTTCGATTTCTAACTCCCAAGTAAGATATATATCAGGAACGTATCTACCCTCAAATGGTGGAATATTCAATATCAGTTTAGGGAGATGGTCATGATCTCGTACCTGAGGGGGAGCCCTACCATTGTCGTTATTTGCATGTGGATGACCTGGTGGTTGTGGTGCTGGTGGTTGCACGTAGTTTTGATTTTGATCAACCTCATCCTCGTAATCTCCTGCATAATCATCATCCTCCGCATCAGTAGCAGGAGCCACAGAAGTATCAACAGCAGCACCAACAGTTTGGCCAGGCTCAAGAGGGACACGGATCGCTCGGCGGAGTGTTGTTTCGCGACATGGAGGTAGTCGTTGTTGTTGTTGTTGTTGTTGTTGTTGTTGTTGTTGTTGCAGAGGTGCGGCAGGTGCAGCCGGTGGTGGTTGTGGAAGACGCGCAAGTAGTTCATGAAATTTGTTATCGAGCTTTGTTTCGAACGTCTTCTCAAAGCCAGTTATCTTATCCATGGCCTCTTCAAAATTGTTCAGCATATCTTGCACCTGTTCAGTCATCATTTGCTGAAATTTATCATGAAACTCCTTATTCGTCATGTTCTCCCAGTCAGTCTCATCGACTTGTGATCCTGCCATGGTTAGTAGCAATAGAAACACACAAGAATATGATCCTACAGACTACTAGAAAATGGTGGTGGTGCGGCTTCACAAATCCGTCAAGTAAATCTCAAATTCTTACCAGTTCTTACCCAATAATAGGCGGTGATCGGCAACCGTCGTCGTCAAAACTCTCAAAACTTCAATAGAGCGATTACCAGGGAGAGTCAAACGCACGACGTACATGTATGTGGAGCTGGGAAGGCTTATAATATGGTAGAAAAAAGGGTCAGCAATAATCAATTCAGAGATGCAAAGTTGAATAAGCGCTTAATGATGGTAGTGTGCTTGTCCTATGCTAGACCGTGCTAGAGACGCGAGCTTAGAACACTAACAAAATCACCGTGCTGCATGTAAACAAGGGAAAAGCACAGTCTGGAAAAAATTGTTGTTTTTTTGCACTCCTTTTTTTGTGGAAAATCACTATAATGGCGAGTGTCTCAAAACTCTTCGCAGGTCAAACTGACAGGATGGACACAAAAAAAATTTGACTATTTTTTTTGTAAATCAGGGCAGCAACAATGAAGAAGTGAGAAAAAATCACTATGATGGCACGTGGCTCAAAAGACTCAGAAAAGCCTAAAAATAGGATAGGGAAAAAATATTTCCGGTCGCCGAAATCTTGGCCTAAAAACTGCCCGGGGGTCTCGAGGCTCTCTTTTTCGAAACCTATTCAGGCAAGGAAACACGAATCGGAAATTAGATGGATCTCAAAAACAAACCTAATATGAAAGGAACTCGGGTTGGTGGTGGATATATGGTGGTAGGATATGGCAGCGGTGTTTGTATGTGGCAGCGATGGTGGTAGCGGTGGTGGTATATGGATACGAATCGGTGGTGGTATATGGATACAGATTGGTGGTGGTATATGGATACTGATCGGTGGCGGATAAGCGCTAGTGGTAGATGGCAGGGTCCATGATGACGGTGCGGCGGCGGCGTGACAACTTATGACCAGAACTCGAAACTCTAAAAGACTAGAACTAAGACCAGCAACTAGACACGACGATGCAACCGCAAATTAAACAAAGCAAAAACCCTAAAAAGATTATGCAAAGGCTCAGATTGGTTCGGATATGATGAACTAACCCTAATTTTTTGTGGCTTTTTCGTGGACTGTAGGTATGAAGAACAGACTCGATCTAAACTATGAAAAACTGTAAAATCTCACCGAGCAACCTGGAAATCTGATACCACTTGATAGAGGCAAAGGTGTCCCGTCTTTCGATGAGATGGTGGCTATCGTTTTGGAGGAAATCGACTTTGACGATCCAACTATGAATGTGCGAGGACGTCGCGCCTTAGCAATCGCTAAACCAACTCCGAGAGGTTATTGACCACGCCGTAGCACAATCAACCTGACCACAAAGGTACGTTTCCTGTAGGCAAACGAAGAAAAAGCAATAAACTAATATTGCAATCTGGATATTGCGAATATAAGAGGAAATATTTATTGATCAAGGTAGGGTTTTGTGACGCCTTTGTCTGGTCGTCGAACACAAAGGAAGTACACAAAGTTGCAGCTATGGAGAACTTTAATCTAAACAAAACCCAAAGTCTAAACGATGCTCTAAGGGCTGTATATATGGAGGAGAGAGGGGGGAATTTCGTGGTCCTTGGAGGAGGGGTCCGAAACCAACCCTAACTCTTCTTTCCCCGCACATACAGACTCTAAAAACAGCCTATGATCAAGCATTTCCAAATTACATGGGCCTGGCCCAAAATTAAGGTGATGCAACACCTAGAATAGCATCTGGACGAAATTTATGAAGTGGCATCTTGTAAATTTCGTCCAAGGCTACAGGCACTCATTATGGTTGCTTCAAAGCCACGGAATCATCACTTGTAACTCCGTTCTTGTTCCCTTGGGCATATCATCTCCATGCTTGAACTTGCTCCAAGGTTCATCTTTGTTGTCCAAGCTAGGCCCTTCATTTGTAAGCAAAACAAATGTATCCAATTTAGGCAGCATCATATTCTCATGAACATTAGAATCGTTACAAAGAAACGAAAGTACCTAGTAATTTAATCGGCATGCGTGAGCTCTAGTAATTGGTTCAGTATGTATAGCAGCAGGGGCTGTGGGTGTAACAATGGTATTGATGTCCTCATCGGCCTGCCATGGCTGGCTGCGCCTTAGCGCACACATCGTCGCCCCTTCGTCTCCTAAACCGTTAACGCCGACGTCTGAGGCCTCGCCTCGTCCTCCGCGCGCTTTGGTGCCCTCGCTGCGGCGCCGGCCTCTTGTGTTGTCAACATGGCCAACAAACAAGAGGAATCGGGAGAGGACTGTGCGTGGAGAGGATGACAGTAGGGGCCCACTATGGCCCTGGCCATACGCAAGGAAGTTCCTCATTTTTTTATACCCATTGTAAGTGTATAGAAAAATAAAATGCTTCCTCCTAGTGGTTTGCTGAGATCTGGGACCCACGACATTGTCAGTATATATAGTCAATAGACAAGAGAACAACACAAGATCGGCTGACACCTGGGACGTAGCGGCTCGAGCAGTATTTTTTTTGTTATTATTGAGATAGAGTAGGGTTTCAACTGGGTTGTGGCCCCGGCTAGCCCACGCTTATGTTTTACATTCACCACATGACCAACCTAGTTATTTTTTTATGAAAATGAGCCAGTTTATTTTTTCTGAAGTATACCCAATCCAGACCTACTTATTTTTCTCCGCCCTGATGGGTTGCAACTCTTTCAAGATGGCTGCAAATCTTGAAAGTAATAGAAATGGGCTGTAAATATAAAAAACAGATGGCAAATTCACAATTACTTTCAAATTTAACATTTTTTTCACATTTTCATATTCCAATTTCACTGGGTTGTAACCTAATTCAAATATATCTTTGAATTACTTTAAATATGGCTCGACATTTCGGTATTAAAAATTGTTTGGACCCCATCGAAATATGCGAAATTTCTCTTACATTTTAAACCCTAGCCTCGGCGAACAAAATAACGGACTGCAATAAATTGCATAAGAAGTTGCAATGAGCTGTAAATTATTAAAAAAATAGGGAATGGTTTGACTTGTGGGCCTATTAAGTTGACGCGTATGCAAGATTTTTTACTTATTATATACGTCAACAAGCGATTCTAGTAGATGTGACCGTTGAATGTCAATCCAATGGCTGTTGTGCTTCTTCAGTCTCTGATCTTATTGCTCCAGCCGCCAAATCCAGCGCTAGCGGGACCACCTGCTCCCACCTCCCATGGCCAGCTATGCTGCCGCGAAGGCCTCACCGCCCCTACTACTCCCACCACTGGCCAGGCCATCCCTCTACTCACCTACATCCGTCCACTGATGTGGCTTCGCCGCCTCCGGGTCATTCCCTTCCTGGGTGTCATTGTCGTCCATGGCGCTGGTGTTCTTGGCACGGCGTGGTCAATGTTGTCAACAAACGATGACATCGGAAGAGGGATGTACATGGAGAGGCTGATAGTTGGGATCCACATGGTCCATGGCCGCACGCAAGAAAGCACCTCCTTATTATGCCAAAAAGAATGAATCCTCCCAATGACAGCTGGGACCCACCAACTATATCTTCGCACAGAAGGAAGTGCCTCCTTATTAAGCGAAAAATAACGAGTGATCCCCATGATAGATGGGGCCCACCAGATTTGGAGGCTGACTTGTGGCCCTACTAAGTTGACGCATACACAGGGCTTTGTCAACTTAGTCAACAAACGATTCTATCACCAATGACCGTTGGATTGTTAACATCCAACGGTCGTCCTGCTTCTTCAACCTCTGATTTTCTTGCTCCAGCCGTCCAAACCACCGCGTGCTCCTGCCTCCCGTGGTCGGCTGTGCTGCCGCGTTGGCCTCACCGCTCCCTACTACTCCCACCGCTGGCCAGGCCATCCCTATACTCACCCACACTCCATGTTATTTTGTGGCGATGGCAGCCTCACACCGCAGCCAAACCAGTCAACCCTCGTCCTACCTCCCACATGTTCCCAGGCTCTGCGTCGTTCCCTGCCTCACCATTGTCCATCGCCAGCATGGTCAATGAATGACAGCCATCGGAAGAGGACTATACGTGGTGAGGCTGACAGATGGACCCACCAGCTACATCTTCACACGCAAGGAAGTGCCTCCTTATTACGCATAAAAAAGAATCATCCCCCTGTCAGCTCAGACCCACCATCAATATCTTCGCACGTAAGGAAGTGCCTCCTTATCCTCCCTAACAGCCGGGACCCACCCGGGCTAAGCGTACGTAGTGTTGCCGTTCTAGTCGCAAACGTGTACGTACATACTGGTCCATCGGTCTTTCTGTCACGATGAACCGTGGCCCAGTAAGGAGCGGTAGCTATTTAGGCAGTCCCGTCTATATTGTGTACATGTATGTATGTGCATACGGGTGGGGCCTCGAATGGGTAATCGACATCGTCTTGTTCATCGGTAGCCAACCGACTGGGTCGGAATAGAGAAACAGCGTCGTGTTCATTGGGAGGCAACAGACTAGGTTGGAATGCGTCGTGTTCATTGGGAGCCAACCGGCTTGGACGGAACATCCAAAATGGGGTCTGGCATAATGCAAAATGGAGGAAGCGGACTTGTGTTCGAGCTCCTACGGTCGAAATGGGGTCATGTTGATCGGGAGGGGTGTGGCATACCACAAAATGGAGGAAAGGGACTAGTGTTGGAGCTCCTACGATCAAACCGGGGGTCCTGTTCATCGGGAGGGGTGTGGCATACCACAAAATGGGACTCCATGGACTACTGTTCATCCACCGTCTACTGCCTCGCTCCAGCCTCCATGGGCTACTGTCCATCCACCGTCGACCTCCTCCAGCCTCCACCTGCCACTGTTCATCCACGGCATCTCCCTCCAGCCTTCACGAGCTCCTGTTCATCCAACCTATACCGGCTATTGTTCAACTAGCTCTCCACGGGGTCATGTTCATCCAGCTTCCACCGGCTACTGTTCAACCAGCCCTCCACACGGGGCCATGTTCATCCAGCCTCCATCGGCTTTAGTTAGCAGCAGTAGCGAAGGAATCCCTCGATCGGGTTCAGTTAACAGCCAGAGGTCGATCTATCGCTTGGGTTCAGTAACGTGTACTCAGTGCAATCGCTCGGGTTCAGTAGGCAAACGCCTCGCTCAGGTTTAGTTAGAGCCCAACACCTCACACACACGTGCGTACGTGTATGAAAGAAATGCGCAATCCCTCTGTGCATCGGTCGGCCCCGACCACCCACCGTAACCGGGAACTCCCAGATATTTTCCTCCTTGTCGCTTATAACATGATTTTTTCCATCATGGACGGCCCAAAGAATATCAAGCAGCTGTGTCTCCGGCCCGCCTAGGAAGAAAAGACCATATTCTGTCATGATTTTTTGTCATAGAAGTAGGAGCCCACCACATCTATGATGATATCGGGTTTTGTCACAATTATCGTCACATAAGTGTCATAAGCATGATAGAAAAAATTTGTTCGGCCCAAAATGTCACGGATGTGTCTATTTTTGTATTGGTTCTTATTACCCTTGCGCATGCCATCATCCCCATGCTTGATCTTGCTCTAATGTTCAGCCTTTTTGTCCAAGCTAGGCCCTTCATTTGTAAGCAAGACAAATGTATCCAATTTAGATACCATCATATTCTCATGAACATTAGAATCATTACCAAAAAACGAAAGATCCTGGTAATTTAATTAGTGTGCGCGAGCTCTAGTAATTGGTCCATTATGTATAGCAGGAGGGGTTGTGGGTGTAACAATGGTATTCATGTCCTCATCAAATACAATCCATAGATTCATCTAAATAAGAACACAATGCAATGAAAATAGAATCTGTCAAAAACAGAACAACCTATAGTAATCTGAACTCTAGCCATACTTCTGTAACTCCCAAAGTTCTAAAAAATTAGGACAACGTTGGAAATTTGTATATAAATCTCGTGGAAAAAATGCAGATTTTTTTGTCGCTTCTATGAATTTTAAACAATTATGTTACAGGACACAAAAGTTTATGTTTTTCAACAGGATCAAATCAACTATCACCCAACATGACCCCAAGGGCTTTACTTGGCACAAACACTAATTAGAACATAAAAATCAATCATAACAGCGCATAATTATGCAAACACTCATAACAGAAAGAAAAAAGCAAAAATAAATTTTATTCATTGGGTTGCCTCCCAACAAGTGCTATCGTTGTATGCCTCTAGCTAGGCATAATGCAAAGATTCAAATATTGTCATCTTTAGTTTTCAACTCCTCAATCACACAACTAGAATTCTTCAAGTATTCAGCATGCATGTTTCCAATAACAATAGTCCTAGGAATAAGATTGAAAAATTCATTGTTGCAAGTAGGGCCTTTCACCACTCCAACAAAATTGGGATGAATACTAATCATTTTAAGACCTTCTTTGTTGTTATTAGAGGTGGCACCCTTGTTCTTAGTCACTTGAGTAGACTTGCAAATTTTTACGGGAGTTTTTTCAATAGTTTTAGCAGAAGAAAAGGCTGAGTTTTCCTTCTCCCTTAAGTTACTAAAGATTATGCATCCTTTTATCCAAAATTTTAGTTTGTTCTTTGGTGACCATCTTCTTTTTAGTAGCATCTAATCTTTGCATAACATGCTCAAGAGTTAAGATTGTTTCACTAATAATGATAGGTGGTGCACCCAGTAGATCTCCCATAGCATTAAAAGCATCCAAAGATGGACACATCAAGATATTCCCACTGGTAATCGTATCAAGGACAAATCACCAAGTGGTAATGCCCACATAAAAACTGCAAAGAAGAATAATGGTAGATTGATTACGAACAGATCCATTATGACCATCACAAATCCTATACCAAGAATCTTCTACATTCTCCCCTCCCCTTTGTTTAAAATTAAGAACCTCGTTCTTGGGGTTACACACAATAGAGGAAGAACTAGCCATAATGACAAAGTAGGCAAGCAAGATTGCAAGCAAAAAAGATAGATCTGACGAGAAAAAGGCAAACAAAAAAGAAGGCGAATAAAAAGGCAAATTTTTGTGAAGTGGGGGAGATGAAAATGAGAGGCAAATGGAAAATAATGAAAATTTCAAGGAGATGAGATTTGTGATTAGGAACCTGATAGATGTTGATGATGTCTCTCTCGCAACGGCGCCAGATATTCCTTTGACATGGCTAGAGATTGCGTCGGTATTTCCCCAAAGAGGAAGGGATGATGCAACACAGCTACGGTAAGTATTTCCCTTAGTTTTGAAACTTAGGTATCAATCCAGTAGAAGAACCAAGCGACGCTATGTAAACAGTACCTGCACACAAAAAACAAATACTTGCAACCAGACACGTAAGAGGGGTTGTCAATCCCTCCTCGGTAAAAAAATAGATTAATTTGTATGAGATTGGATAAATAGATCTGAATAAAACACGAAATAAAATAAGTAAAGAAAAATTGCAGCAAGGTATTTTTGGATTTTTGGAATAATAGATCAGGAAACAAATACGACAAAAGATAGATTTGAAAGCAAATATGATAAAAGATAGACCCGGGGCCGTAGATTTCACTAGTGGCTTCTCTCGAGAAAATAGCATACGATGGGTAAACAAATTATTGTTAGGAAATTGATAGAAGACCAAAAAATTATGATGATATCCAAGGCAATGATCATGAATATAGGCATCATGTCCAAGATTAGTAGACCGACTCCTGCCTGCATACTATTACTCGAAACATCAACCGCTATCCAGCATGCATCTAGTTATTAAGTTCATGGTGAAGTGGAGTAATGCAATAACAATGATGGCATTATGTAAACAAGATCTATTCATGTAGGAATAGACCCCATCCTTTTATCCTTAATAGTAATGATACATGCGTGCCTCGCTACCCCTTCTGTCACTGGGTGAGGACACCGCAAGATCGAACCCATCACAAAGCACCTCTTCCATTGCAAGAAAAATCAATCTAGTTGGCCTAACTAAACCAAAGATTCAGAGAAGAGATACGAGGCTATAAATAATCATGCATATAAGAGATCAAAGAACACTCAAGTAATATTTATGGATATAAATCTGGTCATAAACTCGAACTTCATCGGATCCCAACAAACACACCGCAAAAAGTCATTACGTCAAATAGATCTCCAACAGACCATTGTGTTGAGAATCAAAAACAGAGAAGAAGCCATCTAGCTACTACCTACGGAACCGTAGATCTATGGTGAACTACTCACGCATCATCGAAGGAGCACCAATGAGGATGATGAACCCCTCTGTGATCGTGTTCCCCTCAGGCAAGATGCCGGAATAGGGCTCTAGGTTGGATCTTGTGGTTCTGGAACTTGCGGTGGCTGGAATTGTGTTTCGTCGGCTCCCTTAGGGTTTCTGGAATATTTGCGTATTTATAGAGCTAAGAGGCGGTGCAGGAGACCCCCATGGGCCCCACAACCCATCAGGGTGCGCTAGGGGCCTCTAGCGTGCCCAGGTGTCTTGTGGGCCCCACGGGCCTCCCCCAGATGCTTCCTTGGCTCCCAGGTTGTCTTCTGGTCCAAAAAAATCTCCAAAAAGTTTCACTACGTTTGGACTCCGTTTGATAGGGATATTCTGCGAAGTAAAAAACAAGCAAAAAACAACAACTGGCACTGAGTACTATGTCAATAGGTTAGTCCCAAAAAATGATATAAAGTTGCTATAAAATGATTATAAGGCATCCAAGAATGATAATATAATAGCATTGTAACGCCCACGATGCGGCTATATCTCCCACGTGTCGAAGCACGACTTAGAGGCATAACCGCATTGTAAGCAATGTCGCAAGTGGGGTAATCTTCACACAACCCATGTAATGAATAAGGAAAAGAGGTACATAGTTGTCTTACACTCGCCATGTCACACAATAGCATAAATATCATTACATTCATCCAGATACAATCAAGGTCCGACTATGGAACCAAAATAAAGAACAACACCAAATGCAACAAAGTCCCCGATCGCCCCAACTGGGCTCCACTACTGATCGTTTGGAAAAGAAACGTAGTATCGTCCTGAGTCCTCATCGAACTCCCACTTGAGCTCAGTCGAATCTCCTGGAGCAGTATCATCGGTCCCTGCATCTAGTTTTGGAAGTAATCTGTGAGTCACGGGGACTCAGCAATCTCACACCCTCGCGATCAAGACTATTTAAGCTTATAGGTAGGGGTAAAAGGTATGATGTGGAGCTGCAGCAAGCACTAGCAAATATGGTGGCTAACATACGCAAAAGAGAGCGAGAAGAGAAGGCAAAGGCACGGTTGGTAAACTATGATCAAGAAGTGTTCCTAGATCAACCTACGTTCAAGAATAACACGAGACCGTGTTCTCTTCCCGGACTCCGCCGAAAAGAGACCATCACGGCCACACACTCTGTTGATTCATTTTAATTAAGTTAAGTTTAAGGTTTTCTACAACCAGACATTAACAAATTCCCATCTGCCCATAACCGCGAGCACGGCTTTCGGAAGTTCAAATCCCTGCAGGGGTGTCCCAACTTAGCCCATCACAAGCTCTCACGGTCAACGAAGGATATTCCTTCTCCCAGGACAACCCGATCAGACTTGGAATCCCGATTACAAGACATTTCGACAATGGTAAAACTAAACCAGCAAAGCCACCCGAATGTGCCGACAAATCCCAATAGGAGCTGCACATATCTCGTTCTCAGGGCACACTGGATTGTCCAAACTTCTGGTAGGCCAGCCCAGAGTTGCCCTTGGTGGCCACCGGCGGCTGACAAGTTGGACCAACACTCAGAGGAGCACTGGCCCGGGGGTTTAAAATAAAGATGACCCTTGAGTTCGCGGAACCCAAGGGAAAAAGAGGCTAGGTGGCAAATGGTGAAACCAATGTTGGGCATTGCTGGAGGAGTTTTATTCAAGGTGAACTGTCAAGGGGTTCCCATTATAACCCAACCGTGTAAGGAACACAAAATCAAGGAACATAACACCGGTATGACGGAAACTAGGGCAGCAAAACTGGAATAAAACACCAGGCATAAGGCCGAGCCTTCCACCCTTTACCAAGTATATAGATGCATTAAAATAGATAAGATATAATAATGATATCCCAACAATAATCATGTTCCAACAAGGAACAAACTCCAATCTTCACCTGCAACTAGCAACGCTATAAGAGGGGCTGAGCAAAGCGGTAACATAGCCAAACAACGGTTGCTAGGACAAGGTGGGTTAGAGGTTGACATGGCAATATGGGAGGCATGATAAGAAAGTGGTAGGTATCGTAGCATAGGCATAGCAAAAGAGCGAGCATCTAGCAAACAAAGATAGAAGTGATTTCGAGGGTATGGTCATCTTGCCTGCAAAATTCTCCGAGTTCACATTAGCTTGATCCTCGTAAGCGTACTCAACGGGCTCCTCGATCACGGACTCGTCTCCCAGCTCTACCCAAGCAAGAACACAAGCAAAGGGAGACACAATCAACCACGTGCAATGACAAACAACATGATGTAAAACATGGCATGATATGCGGGATGTGATATGTGATGCACATGCATGTTTCGGAAAGGAAAGATTGAGCCTAGCCTCAACATGGAAAACCAAGAGTGCCACTGGAAAAAGGAGTTGATTTCGGTCGAAATCGATATAAAGATCACCGAATCGGATGCACGGTTTGCAAATGGCAAGCAAAACAATAATGGCACCGATCTGCGATTGACAGCACGAGGCCACCTAAATGCATCAAGAACAACAAGCTACTGCAGTCTAACATAGCAAAAAAATACATGGAAGGGATCCACTCAAGTTGCTTGACAAAAGATGAACACTGAGCTACGGCTAATTCACACAATAGAAGGTTCAAAAAAGCATGGCAAAAGTGCAAAAGATATCAGGTTACAGACTTAGTGAAAATAACAAGTCAGGAATTTAACATCAGGAA
The DNA here is from genome assembly GCF_018294505.1 of Triticum aestivum. Lineage (NCBI taxonomy): Eukaryota > Viridiplantae > Streptophyta > Magnoliopsida > Poales > Poaceae > Triticum > Triticum aestivum. The sequence continues at coordinate 294,215,078 of NC_057797.1, read as the reverse complement.
GCAATGTTTAGAGCAAGGTAACAACATGCTATAGGAACATATCATGGCAAAGCAAGACATTGGATGAAGCTACTCAAAGCATACAAAAAAAGTCCCTTACTGACCATAAGCCAAAAGGGATCCGAAAATACAATGGCAACCATGTGAACATAGCAATTATCGTTAACAGATTCAGACTTAGTAGAAAACTGGAACATGGCAAAACAGATATTAAGTAGGCATGTTTACGAGCTCGATGCACTCACCACAAGGCATTGCATGACAAACTAAGCATACACCCAGCAAGTAGACATGGCATAGAAGCTAAACATGGCAAGAGCAACCTCATAGCATGCATGGATCAAGTACAACAAGCTCGGCAAAAATGCTTAACACGTAAACATTCTGCCAGGAACATTTTATAGCAAAAGTAGAGCTCGATTGAGTCAAGCTAGGGTGCTCCAAAATTGCAAACAAAGACATGGATGGATAGAGCAAAACAATATCTACAAAACATCCTTACTGATCATGCTCAAAAGAGGCATGGATCACTCTGTAGCAACAAGAATACATGGCATAAAAATATTAACAGGGCAAAGACTTGGAAGATTTCTAAGTCCCTGAAATCAGCAACATTATGAGAGCTACTTTGCATGCTTGTGCTAGTCACCACAGAGATCACAAAAATACATGGCATAGACCTCTGTAAAGATGGCATGGCATACTTCAAAACTCATGTAGGGCTCAAGTTCATAGGAGGCACACATCAATCATGGCAACAATGACAAAGTCCAATTACTGATAAGAATCTGAAACTAACATCAACTAGCACTCTTGAAACAGCATTTAGGGCATCAAGATGAGCCCAAATGAACATGGTGCAATGGAATGAAATGAAGTACTTGTCGAGATGAACATTTTGATATGCTACACGTCCAAAACGGAGCCATGGATGCAGAGTTATGATGCGATGAAATATGCATAAAAATACTGGGAGTTGGACAAAAAGTCAACCACTAGGGTTTTCTTCAGATCTAGATCCGGATCGGCACGGATGACGAGGCACTCACTGGAGTTCCTTCGGAGTCGAGGAAGAGGGGCCCGAGGTCGCCGGAGCAGGGGGGACGCCGGAGAGGAGGGTCGCGGGACGGTGCCGGCGAGCTCCTGCGGCGGTGCAGCGAGGCGATGTGGCGGCGGGTCGGGGCGGCGGCCACCGGTGACGAGGTGGCGAGGCGACAGTGAGAAAGGGAGCCGGGCGGTGCAGCGGCGGAGAAGCGACGAGGAGGCGCGGGGGCGGTGACGGGCTTCGGGGGGCGGTTCGGGCTCGCCCGGGCCGGCGGAGGAGAGGGCGGCGGCACGCCACGTGGCAGCGCATGATTGGCGGTGGCAGTGGTGTCCGGCACGGACGGACGTGTCTGGCCACGCGGAGAGGAGTGGGGCTAGTTCTAGGGTTGGAAGGGATCCAGAATTTTCGGGGGAGAGGCCTTTCTATAGGTAGAGGGAGCTGGGAGGCTCCAAATTGAGCACGGTTTTCGGCCACGCGATCTTGATCGAACGACCTAGATGATGGAGGAGGTTTAGGTGGGTTTTGGGCCACTTTGGAGGGGTGTTGGGCTGCAACACACACGAGGCCTTTTCGGTTCCTCGGTTAACCGTTGGAGTATCAAACGAAGTCCAAATGGCACGAAACTTGACAGGCGGTCTACCGGTAGTAACCCAAGGCCGCTTGGCAAGTCTCGGTACAATCCGAGAATGTTTAATACCCGCACACGAAAAGAGGTAGAAAGGGACACCGGAGGACATAGGAGCGCCGAAATGCAAAACGGACAACGGGGAAAATGCTCGGATGCATGAGACGAACACGTATGCAAATGCGATGCACATGATGACATGATATGAGATGCATGACAAAGACAAAAGCACACGGAGACAAGAACCCGACAACAAGGAAAATATCATAACTTAGTGCCGGAAATGGAAAGAGTTGGAATACAAATATGGCAAGTTACATACGGGGTGTTACAACACTCCACCACTACGAAAGGATCTCGTCCCGAGATCTAGGACTTGAAAAACTCCGGGTATTCGGAATGGAGGTGGTCCTCGCGTTCCCAGGTGGCTTCATGGTCGGAATGATGTGACCACTTGACTTTCGGGAATTTGATAGACTTGTTGCGAGTCTTTCACTCAGTTTCTTCAAGAATAGCAACGGGGTGCTCATGATAAGACAGGTCTTCCTGGAGATCAATCTCTTCGAAGTTGACGGTGCGTTCAGGAGTCTTGAAACACTTGCGAAGCTGAGACACGTGAAACATGTCGTGCACGTTTGCAAAGTTGGATGGAAGCTCAAGTTGATAGGCGAGATCGCCTCTTTTGCCAATGATCTTGAAAGGACCCACGTATCTAGGGGCAAGCTTCCCTTTGATACTGAAGTGACGAGTACCTTTAATTGGAGAGACGCGGAGGTAGACATGGTCTCCGATCTCGAAAGCCAAGTCACAGTGCTTGCTATCATAGTAACTCTTCTGGCGCGATTGCGCGGCGTTGAGATTTTCACGAATGACTTTGCACATTTCTTCAGCCTCTGTGATAAAGTCATTGCCAAGGAGTTGGCGTTCACCAGTCTCTGACCAGTTAAGAGGAGCACGACACTTCCTGCCATAGAGAATCTCGAATGGGGCCTTGCCCGAACTCGCTTGGAAGCTGTTGTTGTAGGAGAACTCGGCATATGGAAGGCAATCTTCCCACTTCATACCGAGAGAAATGACACATTCCCTGAGCATATCTTCAAGAATTGGATTGACCCTCTCGACTTGGCCATTGGTTTGAGGATGAAAAGCTGTGCTGAAGCGAATGTTGGTGCCCATGTCCTTCTGAAAAGAATCCCAGAAGTTAGAGGTAAAGATGCTTCCACGATCTGAAGATATTAACTGCGGAATGCCATGCAAGGAGACAATCCTGGAGGTATATAACTCTGCCAACTGAGCTGCTGTGATAGATTCTTTGATAGGAAGAAAATGAGCCATTTTAGTGAGCTTGTCGATGACAACGAAGATAACATCATTTCCACGCTTGGACTTTGGAAATCCAGTCACGAAGTCCATCTCAATATGGTCAAACTTCCATTCTGGAATGGAAAGAGGTTGGAGGAGACCAGCTGGTCGTTGGTGTTCTGCTTTCACTCTTCTGCAGACATCACATTCATTTACGAACTAAGCAATCTCGCGCTTCATTTGAGTCCACCAATACGACTGCTTGAGGTCTTGGTACATCTTTGTACTTCCAGGGTGAATAGAGAGGAGTGAATTGTGAGCCTCGTTCATAATGACTTTACGAAGGTCACCTTTAGGAACAACAATGCGATCCTCGAAGAATAGAGTATCCTGGTCATCAAGGCGATAGCACTTGTACTTGGGTTGACTCTTGGCAATCCCAATCTTCACCTTCTTCACCATAGCATCAAGAAGTTGAGCTTCGCGAATCTGATCTTCCAAAGTAGGAGAGACTTAGAGGTTGGCCAGGAATCCTTGAGGAAAAATTTGGAGATTAAATTTGCGGAAAGCTTCACAAAGCTCTGGTTGGTGAGGCTTGATAATCAAACTGTTACAGTAAGCCTTCCTGCTCAATGCGTCATCAATTACATTGACCTTGCCTGGAGTATATTCAATACTCGAATTATACTCTTGAATCATTTCAACCCAACGAGTCTGCCTGAGGTTGAGGTTTGGCTGAGTGAAGATGTACTTGAGACTCTTGTGATCAGTGAAGATGTCCACTTTCCTTCCCAACAAGAGATGTCTCCATGTTAAAAGAGCATGGACAACTGCCGCCAACTCGAGGTCATGAGTGGGGTAGTTATTTTCGTTGGGCTTCAACTGGCGAGAGGTATAGGCAACAACTTTCTTCTCTTGCATCAACACTGCACCGAGACCTTCAAGGGAAGCATCACAGAAAACCTCAAACGGTTTGGATTCATCAGGAGGAGTCAAAACTGGAGCAGTGACTAACTTCTCTTTGAGGGTGTGGAAAGCAATGTCACATTCAGGAGACCAGACATACTTCACATGTTTCTGGAGGAGGTTGGAAAGAGGCTTCGCGATCTTTGAGAAGTTCTCAACGAACCTTCGACAATAGCTTGCGAGACCAAGGAAGCTGCGGAGTTGCTTCTCGTTCTGAGGCGGTTCCCAATTCAGAATTGCAGACACCTTCTCAGGATTTACATCTATGCCCTTGGCGGAGATGATATGCCCAAGGTAGAGAACCTCATCGAGCCAAAACTCGCACTTTGAAAACTTCGCATAGAACTGATGTTCTCTGAGTTTATCCAGCACCAATCTCAAGTGCTTGGCATGATCCTCCTTGTTCTTGGAAAAGACCAGAATGTCATTGAGGTAGACTAAGACGAAGTCATTTGTGTAGGTGTTGAATATGAAGTTCATCATGTGAGAGAATGTTGGAGGAGAATTGACAAGACCGAAAGACATGACAGTGTATTGATATGAACCATAGCTTGTTCTGAAAGCTGTCTTGGGGATATCTTCTTCACGAATGTGAATCCGATGATAGCCCATACGGAGGTCAAGCTTGGAGAATACTTGAGCACCTTTGAGTTGTTCGAAAAGCTCGTTGATGTTGGAAAGTGGGTACTTGTTCTTTATGGTCTTCTTGTTCAATGGACGGTTGTCGACACAAAGTCGGTCCGTTCCATCCTTCTTCTTGATGAAAAGAACACCACAACCCCATGGAGAAGAACTTGGTCGGATGAGACCCATATGCTCTTGAATATCGAGTTGCTTCTTCAGCTCCTTCAACTCTTCAGGTCCAAGCTTGTAAGGACGTTTGCAAACAGGTTCCGTTCCAGGCTCAAGATCGATGACGAATTCAACTGGCCAGTGCGGAGGCATTCCTGGAATATCTTCTGGAAAGAGGTCTTGATATTCACAAATGACTGGAATCTAAGAGATGGCATCCGGCTTGCCCTTCTCATTGAGGGAAAACAGTCGAATGGTATCATCCCGAGCGGCAAAGACGATTACATCCTCAGATGAATGTGTCAATTGAATCTGCTTGGCAGCACAATCAAGCTGAGCCTTGTGCTTAGAAAGCCAATCCATTCCGAGAATAAGATCAATATCCAAGTTACCAAGGACCATTGGAGAAGAAAGAAACTTATAGTCACCCAACGTGATAGAAACTTTCGGAACCACATAGCTTGCGTGCAAGCATTTACCCGGTGAGACAACTGCTAATGGTCTATGCAAATCTTGGAAAGCCAACTCATGCTTAGATGCAAATGGTCTCGAGATGAAACAATGCGATGCACCAGTGTCAAAAGGAACTTTTGCAGGAATATCGTTAACAGGAAGGTTACCCACAATCACATCTGATGAGTCCTCTGCCTGAGCTGTGTTCATCATGTTGACCTTTGCAAACTTGGGATTATGCTTGACCACTGCGGTGCTAGCAGATCTCACAGGAGGAGGAGGAGGAGGAAGACGCCTCTGATTGAAGCATTTGTTGGCATAGTGACCCTTTTGCTGACACTTGTTACACGTGACCTCTGAAAGCGGACGGTGATACGGAGCACTTGATCTTGGAGCATGAGACGAAGTCTTGTTCTAAAAGCCTGGGTTGGGTGGGTGGGAAGATCCATTGCCACATTTGCTCTTCTGCTGATAAGGCTGACGGAACAGAGGAGGAGGCAACCAATACTTTTGCTGCTTAGTTTCCACTTGAGTTGAGGAAGAAGGAGTTGCATATCTGACTCGCTTCTTGGAAGCATCACACTTGAGCTGAGCAGTCTCTTGTTTCAGTGTCATGTTGTAAAACTCATCGTACTTCTGCGGCTCAAAAGCATAAGAGCTAGTTGAAGATCTTCTCTGAGGCCACCTCTGAACCGATAAATCATGCTCTTCTCGTCAGGGATGTCTTGCTTAGCGAAACGAGCGAGCTTCTGTAACATGATGTTATACTGGTAAACAGACAAGCTGCCTTGCTTCAGGTTGCGGAATTCCTCACGCTTGCTCCCAACAGCACGAGGCCACCTAAATGCATCAAGAACAATAAGCTACTGCACTCTAACATAGCAACAAAATACATGGCAGTGATCCACTCAAGTTGCTTGACAAAAGATGAACACTGAGCTACGGCTAATTCACACAATAGAAGGTTCAAAAAAGCATGGCAAAAGTGCAAAAGATATCAGGTTACAGACTTAGTGAAAATAACAAGTCAAGAATTTAACATCAGGAAGCAATGTTTAGAGCAAGGTAACAACATGCTACAGTAACATATCATGGAAAAGCAAGGCATGGCATGAAGCTACTCAAGGCATACAACAAAATTCCCTTACTGACAATAAGCCAAAAGGGATCAGAAAATATAATGGCAACCATGTGAACATAGCAATTATCGTTAACAGATTCAGACTTAGTAGAAAACTGGAACATGGCAAAACAGATATTAATTGGCATGTTTACGAGCTCGATGCACTCACCACAAGGCATTGCATGACTAACTAAGCATACACCCAGCAAGTAGACATGGCATAGAAGCTAAACATGGCAAGAGCAACCTCATAGCATGCATGGATCAACTACAACAAGCTCGACAAAAATGCTTAACACGTAAACATTCTGCCAGGAACATTTTATAGCAAAAGTAGAGCTCGATTGAGTCAAGATAGGGTGCTTCAAAATTGCAAACAAAGACATGGATGGATAGAGCACAACAATATCTACACAACATCCTTACTGATCATGCTCAAAATAGGCATGGATCACTCTGTAGCAACAAGAATACATGGCATAAAAATATTAACAAGGCAAAGACTTGGAAGATTTCTAAGTCCCTGAAATCAGCAACATTATGAGAGCTACTTTGCATGCTGGTGCTAGTCACCACAGAGATCACAAAAATACATGGCATACACCTCTGTAAAGATGGCATGGCATACTTCAAAACTCATGTAGGGCTCAAGTTCATAGGAGGCACACATCAATCATGGCAAAATGACAAAATTCCAATTACTGATAAGAATCTGAAACTAACATCAACTAGCACTCTTGCAACAGCATTTAGGGCATCAAGATGAGCTCAAATGAACATGGTGCAATGGAATGAGATGAAGTACTCGTCGAGACGAACAATTTGATATACTACACGTCCAAAATGTAGCCACGGATGCAGAGTTATGATGCGACGAAATATGCATAAAAATACTGGGAGTTGGACAAAAAGTCAACCGCTAGGGTTTTTTTCAGATCCAGATCCGGATCGGCAGGGATGACGAGGCGCTCACCGGAGTTCCTCCGGAGTCGAGGAAGAGGGGCCCGAGGTCGCCGGAGCAGGGGGAACGCTGGAGAGGAGGGTCGCGGGACGGCGCTGGCGAGCTCCTGCGGTGGCGCGGCGAGGCGATGTGGCGGCGGGTCGGGGCGGCGGCCACCGACGACGAGGTGGCGCGGCGCCGGCGGGGAAGGTAGTTGGGCGGCGCGGCTGAGGATGCGGCGGCGCGGCGGCGGAGAAGAGACGAGGAAGCGCGGGGGCGGTGACGGGCTTCGGGGGGGCTGGTTCGGGCTCGCCCAGGCCGGCAGCGGAGAGGGCGGCGGTGCGCCACATGGCAGCGCGTGATTGGCGGTGGCAGTGGCGTCCGGCGTGGACGGACATGTCCGGCCACGCGGAGAGGAGCGGGGCTAGGTCTAGGATTGGAAGGGATCCGGAATTTTCGGGGGAGAGACCTTTTATAGGTAGAGGGAGCTGGGAGGCTTCAAATTGAGTATGGTTTTCGGCCACGCGATCGTGATCGAATGACCTAGATGATGGAGGAGGTTTAGGTGGGTTTTGGGCCACTTTGGAGGGGTGTTGGGCTGCAACACACACGAGGCCTTTTCGGTTCCTCGGTTAACCGTTGGAGTATCAAACGAAGTCCAAATGGCACGAAACTTGACAGGCGGTCTACCGGTAGTAAACCAAGGCCGCTTGGCAAGTGTCGGTCAAATCCGAGAACGTTTAATACCCACACACGAAAAGAGGTAGAAAGGGACACCGGAGGACATAGGAGCACCGGAATGCAAAACGGACAACGGGGAAAATGCTCGGATGCATGAGACAAACACGTATGCAAATGCAATGCACATGATGACATGATATGAGATGCATGACAAAGACAAAAGCGCATGGAGACAAAAACCCGACAACGAGGAAAATATCATAACTTAGTGCCAGAAATGGCAAGAGTTGGAATACAAATATGGCAAGTTACATACGGGGTGTTACAAGCATGGAACAATAAAATATTATAGATACGTTGGAGACGTATCAGCGAGCACCCCGCTCCGCTTCAATGGCATTATGCCCTCCGTTCCCTCTGTAGCATCTATTTTCAAGAGGTCGCGTTCGATTTAGCATGGACTGTAGGTTTTACCTATCCTATTCAAGGCTAGGCTTCGATTTGGGACCAATTGAATAGATTCTGGTTAGGGATTCAAGGGTAATCACACACACGAGGTAGGAATTTCAAGGGTTTGAACAAACCCTCAAATTGATTCAAGGGTTTTCACACATGTGATAGGAATTTCAAGTATTTTCACGCATATGAGGTCGGAATTTCAAGGGTTTGAACAAATTCTCGAATCGTTTCATCGGAGTCTGGTGCTCCTCCTGTTCATCGCAGTCGTCCAGAACAATCCTGATCATACGTGTATTATGTTTTTTATTTGAGCACTAGTTCATATGTGTATGTTCAATGCAGATTGACAAGCTTGTCATGGGAGGAAACAACAAGGCTGGCAAGGAGGTCGCCGCCGATGGGAAGAGCAAGGAGGTTGCCGCTAATAGGAAGGGCAAGGAGGTCGCTACTGACAGGAAGGGCAAAGGAATCACCTTGGGCAAGAAAGGCAACCTGATGTGGCACATTAGCAGCCCCTGAAGAGGGTTAAGAAGTACAACCATTACTAGGAGAACGCTGGCTTAACGCACTTCTGCAAGACTGTCTTTGACCTAAATTGGAGGTTCTGGAGATGCCCCTACCTTTAGCAAGCACTTAGTCCCTGTCAGAGAGTTGTTATTATTGTATCCATAACTTAGCAGCGTCTTATTGTGTGAAATCACTAATTAACAAGCACTATTTTTCAAAGGTCACTTCTACCCCCCCCCCCCCCCCCCAAGTTGCACAAATGACGCACTGCATGTGTGCCACTTTATGGCAACCTGCGAGTTTTCCTTTTTCTAGTTTCGTTTATTCAAATTGTTTTATCTCTTAAACTATGCGTCCAAACCTCGAACTGTTTTCATCGTTGGATTTCTCGCGTCGAGATCTTCAAAACTAGATCCTATATTGATAGGTTTTGAAGATTTTTTCATGAAAAACCGGACGAAAAACCAAACCAAGAGCACTTTTTTTTCTTTCCCAAAGAGTCATGACTGTGCCTCTCGTGAAAGCAAATCCATGCCTCCACAAGAAGTAAACCCGTACCTCTCGCGGCAGGAAAGCAAACAGTTTTTTTTGTTTCCGAGCCCGAAGCAAATCCGTACCTCCAGGAGAAGTAAATCCGTACCTCTCGCGGAAGGAAAAAAAAGAAAACATGTTTTTCTTTTCTTCCCAAGATGCACAGCCGTGCCTCTCCCGGGAGAAAAAAACACATTTTTTTGTTCGTTTCTAGGAGGCATGGTCCTGCCTCTCGCGAAAGTAAAAAAAGAACGGGTTTTTCCAGTTTCCCAGAGGCACGATTCGCGGAAGTAAAAAATGTGTTTTTTTCGTTTCCGAGAGGCACGACCATTCCTCTCGCGGAAGAAAAAATGCATTTTTTTCGCGCAATTTAGAAAAAACATTGTGTCCAATAGCTAAGAAAGACGGGTAAAAAACCATAAAGCCGACAAAAAAAACCATCTTAGAAGCTGAAAACGCGTGCGAAAAAATAAAAAAAAATCAGGAGGAGCGCACATAGCGCGACATGCGGTGGTGGATAGCGCGCTCTCACACCACCCACGTGACCCTTGCGAGGGCTCTCGAAGAAGTATTCCTTCGTTTTTTGCTCCCCTTATTGTATCATAAATTCATAACTTAGCAGTTTGTGACCCCGCAAAAAGAAAAGGGAAATGTTTACAAACGGCGTGCCGGCCGAACCGTTCCGTCGGACTCCTTGGCACCCACCGCTGCTCGCGGGCCCATGCGGCAACTCGTCCTGGCCACAAGCGCCACCTGACTGGGGGTCCACACAACCTTCATCTCCCCACATGCGTCATTTCTTCTGCCGCACCACAACCCCTTCTTCTCCCTTGCTTCTGCACCATCGGCGGCGAGGTCTCGACCATGGCGCATCCCACTGCAACTCCGACGCTAGTGTTTTTTTGAAAGCAGGATTGCGGGGGGACATGGTGACGCTCTGGGAAGCTGTATGTTTCCATCGGCGTCATGGAAACAAAGACCAGTGCTAAAAACGACTATGGTGGAGAAGGTACAACGACAGCTATGGCGGAGCTAGCACCGACGACTTTTGCTGGAACCAAGACTATGGATGCTACAACCGGCTATGGCGGAGCTACCACCGCCGAATTTTTTTGCCACAACCATTTTACGAATTAGTTGCGACTTGGGTCGGCAGCGACGGTGATTTGCTGCAACCGTAATCGTTTTTTGCTACTACCGGCGACGTGTTGTGCTACATGTTGCAACTTCACGACGGCGGCGACGACGATTTTTGCTGCAACCGTAATTGGTTGTTGCTACTGCCGGCGAACTTTTTTGCTACATCCATCAAGGCGAAGCTACGACCTCGCGACGGCGGCGACGGTGAATTGCTACAACCGTAGTCGGGCTTTGCTGCGATCAGTGAAGTTTTTTGCTACATCCATTTCAATGGCGTGATTAGCTGGTGGGAGTCGTCGACACAATTCTGTTCAGCGAGCATCAACAACGAGGGGCGGCGGCGGAGCTACAACCAGAGCTGCTAAGAGCTGCAACCGCATGTGCTGCTGTTGCATGGGTCGAGGCAGCGACGAGGACGGCCGGCGAGGGTGGGGACCAACGACGAGGATGGCCGGCGAGGGTGGGGACCGGCGACGAGGAAGGCTACCGGAGGGGAGATAAGGCATCCGAGGGAAGCTGGGCAAGACGGCGAAGATGTGGGTTACCTGCGCGAGCGCGAGATGCGCGAGGAGGAAGAAGATCTGGGATGAATCGTTTTTTCCTCTAGATCAAACGGCCAAAACAAGTGGCATTCTGCGGCTAGCGCGTGGCCGGTGCGCCGGCGCAGATCACTCGCCAAACGAAAAAGGAAGTTTGTGCACTCTGGTTTTAGTGTCCGTCATATTGAGTGGATCATAATTTTGGAATTGGATGCTGGTCTGATAGCTAGTATCGAAATAGTACTTGTGAAACAATATATTGGGTAGTGGCTAGGGAGGTTTTTTAACCAACATGGATGGAACATAATCTCCGGATCGGTCCATCTCCTTTGTCGACATTGGCATAGTTTTGGACTCATATGGTTTTACTATTGCCAACTTGTCGTTTTTTTATATATACTTTGCTAGACTCTTCGTAGCGGTGTGCATCTTAACTATGCATAAGCCGGGTGTCGCTCATTATGCTTTGTATACCCTTAATGCTACATTATGAATTAATAAAAACGTCCTTTATCGAAAATATTGGCAGTGGCGGTCGTAGACAAATATCCGGGTAGACAAATATCCGTAGCCCAATCTCCAGCCCGCCAACGTGTGGTGTTCGCCGCGCCCAAATCCAATCAAAATCTTTGCTTCACCCCACCACAAAAATCTTACTCCCAAATCACGCCCGCGGTCTTACCCTCCTCCTAGGCAGAACAGAGGCAGTGATTCCACGGGCCATCACCTACTGCCTACCATGGCCGCCACCTGCCGCCTCGCCGCGCCACTGGGTCTCGCCCCGCTGCCTCGCAGGTGCGCCGGCGTCAAGAGCGTCGCTCTCTCGATAGGCACCACCAAGATAGCTACACGGACACGGAGCGTCGCGGTGAGGGCGGGCGACGGCCCGGCGGAGACGCCGGAAATCCTCAAGGCTGCGCAGGACGCGGTCAGAGTACCTTTTGCTTGCTTGCACAAACACTACACGGTACACGGGAATGTGCATCGTCGTGACTGATTAGAAGTGTTGCTTCTAGGCAGTGGGCAAAAGTTGAGGACAAGTACGCCGTGGCCACCATCGGCGTCGCCGGGCTCGTCGCGCTCTGGACAGCAGTGGGGGCGCTCAAGGTACAAACGGGGCAACTGCCATGATAACAATTTGTTTCTTCTCCTCCCTCAGATATGTAACATAGCTCCTCATTTTCTGTTCGCTTGTGCATTTTAGTCCATTGACAAGCTTCCTATCTTGCCTGGTGTGTTGGAGCTCGTTGGAATCGGGTACACAGGAGTAAGTTCATCAAGCATCTGTCCACGTACCTTTTGTCTTTCTGAGAAAGACCATGTATATGTTGTTCGGTTATTATCTTCTCTAACATCACCCAAATGCTGCTACTTCGTGTTCATACAGTGGTTCACATATCGCAACCTCATCTTTCAGCCAGACAGGTGAGTTCATCCTGTTCATGTGATATTCCTTTTTTTTTCCTATCATACCCATCGCTCTCAGCAGAGGGAACAATGGGGAACATCTCTTATTAAGTTTACATCAATATGTTACATTGTGAAACAATATTAGAGCATTATGTGTCATATATAACTGAAATCGAGTAGGAGATATTTTCGAACAATAAAATGTCGTAAGAGCTTGGAGGACCTATGTTACCAGATATTAACTGTTAGAAGGTGTTAGAAGTGAGAGAGAGGATTGGTGGAATAGTTTGTTGTATTGCTTGAGCCTCATGGGCATATATATAGGAGTACATGATCTACTTGGAGTACAAGGCAAGCAAGAACATTCCTAGTTTAACCTATGTTTCCTAATACAATCACGTTACTCAACACCCCCCTGCAGTCACAACGGTAGCGACGCAGACGGTGAGACTGGAAAAGAATCCGAAGCCAAGCCGGTGGACAGCCCCCCCACAATCGTAACGGTCGACCCATCGCGGAGTCGTGGCTGGAGTGTCAACCGACGAGGTTGCTCAAGCAAGACGGTAGCCCTTTGTGTCGTTGTCGAGGTAGCCGAGAGCGTAAGGTGGTGTAGCCATGCGAAGAATGCCATGGTCGATGTCGAGTCGGGGTAGCCGGTGTCGAGGAAGTCACGTGGAGCCGCGGTCGCAAGGAGGCACCGAGTTAGCATGGGCGCAGTGGTGTCGAAGTAGGGGTGCGCCGGGAAGAGGACGGTGTTGACGAGGCGTCGCGCCAGGGTTGCCAAACCCGGGGACATGTCGTAGACGAAGGCACGCGTCGGTGTTGTCAGCACCAGGCATGCGTAGACGGTTGAAGACGAAGTTGACGAAGCGCCACACCAGGCTTGCCAGGCCGGGAACACACCCTGGACGAAGGCACGCATCAGTGTTGCCAGTACCGGGCGTGCATAGATGAGAGACCTGCACGAGCTGTACGCCATGTCGAAGAAGTCAGAGGGGCCAGCAGAGAAGAACTCCACGACGATTGCGGCGCCCATCGGCACGGGGCCGATGTCACCAACGGTGGTCGGAGTAGACGAACTGGTCAGGGTAGATGACAGCGACGGGCTGGTGCGGGACGAAGATGAACGGGGTGGACGGGCGGCGGCGCCAGCTACGAAGGTAGCGGCGGCGGCGACCAAAGAAGAGCGGTGGCGGCGGCCTGACGGCAGCGGCGGCGGCTAGGTTGGGAGTGCGGCGACGGTGCTCGAAGTACGCGAAGAACCCAACAGCGCGACGAAGACAGGCGCGGACGGTGGCGTTCCAGCACCAAAGGAAGACGGTGCGGCGCATACCACGGGAAGTCAACGCGCTGGGACGACGAAGTCGACCGCGGCGCTAGGGCCCGAAGGGGCGACGCAGCGGCGGCAGGCGGGTCGGAGCAACGGCGCGAAGACCTTAGGGCGGCGGCGGTGAACGCGGGCCATGACCCTACGGCCCGAAGGGGCGATGCAACGGCGGTTCACGAGTCGGTGTAGCCGCGGGGACGGCCTTGGGGCGGCGCCTGGGACCGCGTATTGCGGCATTACGGCTTGTAGGGGCGACGTAGCGGCGACGCACGAGTCGATGCAGCCACGAGGAGAACCACGGGGCGGCGGCGCTGCGGCCTGACGGGGCGACGCAGCGGTAGCCTGTTGCTCGATCGGTGGAAGGGCGCGCTGAACTCGAGGACAATCTTTGTCGGACCTGCGGAGGCGCGTGCAACCGACGGGCCAGGTTGGTCGCGTGACGTAGATGGGGCTGATCGCAGCGGCGAACGGGTGATCAAGCCGATCGCGTGCGAGGTCAGGGACGCCGCTCGGGGGAGGCGTGGTTGCGGCGAAGTCCGGGATGAGGCTGATGACAACGGACGGTGTGGGACGTCGTGCGGACGAATGTGTCAGCACCGGCACCCGGGTTGCCAAAGCAGTGCCGACGCTCGGGCCGAGGCTGATGACAACGGACGGCGTGGGACGTCGTGCGGACGAATGTGTCAGCACCGGCACCCGGGTTGCCAAAGCAGTGCCGACGCCCGGGCAGCGAGGCCCGAGCGTCGAACGAAGCAGCGGCTCCCGAGTTGAGGCATCCGACGAGCTTGACGCAGCCGTCCCGACGCAGTGGAGGACAAGCTCGACGAGGTAGACCGCCGGGCCGCCGTGCAAACACGGTGGAGGTGGGTGACGTGGATCGATGGGCGGGCCGGTGTTGGGAAACGTAGTAATTTCAAAAAAAATTCCTATGCACACGCAAGATCATGGTGATGCATAGCAACGAGAGGAGGAGAGTGTGATCTACGTACCCTTGTAGATCGACAACGGAAGCGTTGACTTTGGTTGATGTAGTCGTACGTCTCCACGGCCCGACCGATCAAGCACCGAAACTACGACATCTCCGAGTTTTAGCACACGTTCAGCTCGATGACGATCCCCGGACTCCGATCCAGCAAAGTGTCGGGGAAGAGTTCCGTTAGCACGACGGCGTGGTGACGATCTTGATGTACTATCGTCGCAGGGCTTCGCCTAAGCACCGCTACAATGTTATCGAGGATTATGGTGGAAGGGGGCACCGCACACGGCTAAGAATATGATCACGTGGATCAACTTGTGTGTCTAGGGGTGCCCCTTGCCTCTGTATATAAAGGATCCAAGGGGGGGGGGGTGCGGCCGGCCCTAGTAGGAGGCACGCAGGAGGAGTCCTACTCCTACCGGGAGTAGGACTCCCCTCCCTTTCCTTGTCCAAGTAGGAGAGGGGGAAGGAGAGAAGGAAAAGGGGGGGCGCCGCCCCTCCCTCCTTGTCCAATTCGTACTAGGGGGAGAGGGCGCGCGCGGCCTGCCCTGGCAGCCCCTCATCTTCTCCACTTTAGGCCCATGAGTCCCATTAACCCCCCGGGGGGTTCCGGTAACCCCCCGGTGCTTCGGTTTTATCCGAAACTTCCCCGGAACACTTTCGGTGTCTGAATATAGCCGTCCAATATATCAATCTTTATGTCTCGACCATTTCAAGACTCCTCGTCATGTCCGTGATCACATCCGGGACTCCGAACTAACTTCGG
The DNA here is from genome assembly GCF_018294505.1 of Triticum aestivum. Lineage (NCBI taxonomy): Eukaryota > Viridiplantae > Streptophyta > Magnoliopsida > Poales > Poaceae > Triticum > Triticum aestivum. The sequence goes on along the minus strand of NC_057797.1, from coordinate 294,199,496 downwards.
TACATTAAAACTCATAAACTCATAATATAACTGTCATCGAAACCTTAAGCGTGCGGACCCTACGGGTTCAAGAATAATGTAGACATGACCGAGACACGTCTCTGGTCAATAACCAATAGCGGAACCTGGATGCTCATATTGGCTCCTACATATTCTACGAAGATCTTTATCGGTCAGACCACATAACAACATACGTTGTTCCCTTTGTCATCGGTATGTTACTTGCCCAAGATTCGATCGTCGGTATCTCAATACCTAGTTCAATCTCGTTACCGCAAGTCTCTTTACTCGTTTCGTAATACATCATCTTGCAACTAACTCATTAGTTGTAATGCTTGCAAGGCTTATGTGATGTGCATTACCGAGAGGGCCCAGAGATACCTCTCCGACATTCGGAGTGACAAATCCTAATCTCGAAATATGCCAACCCAACATGTACTTTTGGATACACCTATAGAGCACCTTTATAATCACCCATTTACGTTGTGACGTTTGGTAGCACACAAAGTGTTCCTCCGGCAAACGGGAGTTGCATAATCTCATAGTCATAGGAACATGTATAAGTCATGAAGAAAGCAATAGCAACATACTAAACGATCGGGTGCTAAGCTAATGGAATGGGTCATGTCAATCAGATCATTCACCTAATGATGTGATCCCGTTAATCAAATAGCAACTCTTTGTCCATGGTTAGGAAACATAACTATCTTTGATTAACGAGCTAGTCAAGTAGAGGCATACTAGTGACACTCTGTTTGTCTATGTATTCACACATGTATTATGTTTTCGGTTAATACAATTCTAGCAGGAATAATAAACATTTATCATGATATAAGGAAATAAATAATAACTTTATTATTGCCTCTAGGGCATATTTCCTTCAGCCGGTGCCCGAACGACAGCTATGATTGGCCGTCAAATGGCGCGAGGCCGCCGGTTCGGGGCGATGCAGGTGTCCCGGTCGGAGCAGGGCGGTGACGGCTGGCGTAGATCGACGGGCAGGGGCGGTGCGCAGACGACGGGCGTGATGGGCTGGGACATCGCGCGAGGCCGCCCGGTCGAGGCGACTGGCAGGCAAACGCGCGGACGACGACCGTGAGGGGCTGCCTGTCGCGTGAGACCGCCGGGTTGGTGAAGAGGCTGGCCGGCCGCGCCGCTGTCGGAGTAGAGGCGCATGGGGATCAACGGCGGCGGTGGGCGATGCAAACCGATCAAGAAGAGATCGGAAAACCAAAAAGAAAATGCCGATCAAAACGACCGGCAGGAGAGCGAAAAAACCCAGAGCAAGGGCTCGGGAAAAAGACTCTTTAGGGCAGCTGGCCAACACGGCCGACGGACGAACCCTAGGTACGGGCGGTGCGGCCCCAGCGATTGTCATGGCAGACGACCGCCCCAGAGGCGGCGCGCGGGTCCGGAAGCGGCGGCGGCTAGGGTTTAGGATCGATTAGGCTGATACCATGTTAGAAGGGAGAGAGAGGATTGGTGGAATAGTTTGTTGTATTGCTTGAGCCTCATGGGCATATATATAGGAGTACATAATCTACTTGGAGTACAAGGCAAGCCAGAATATTCCTAGTCTAACGTATGTTTCCTAATACAATCACATTACTCAACAGAAGGAATGGAGAGGGATTGGTGGAATTGATGATTTATTGCTTGAGCTTCGTGGGCATATATATAGGAGTACATGGCCATCTTGGAGTACAAGGCAATGTAGAATAAATCCTACACTATCCTAGGTTTTCTAAATAATCGTGATACTCAGCATCTCCCTGTAGTCACAATAATAGCGATGCAGACGGTAAGAATGGAGAAGAATCCGAAGGTAAGCCGATGGATACCCTCCCACAGTCGTAAGGGTCGATGCAGTGCAGATGTCGTGACTGGAGTGGAAACCGACGAGGTTGCTCAAGCAAGGCGGTAGCCCTTTATGCCATTGTCGAGGTAGCCGAGAGCGTGGGTGATGTAGCCGTGGTCGGGAAAGTCGTGCGAAGAATGCCGTGGTCGATGCCAAGTCGGGGTAGCCGGTGCCGAGGAAGTCGCCGTCAAGCCGCGGGCGCAAGAAGGTGCCGAGTTAGTCATGGTTGCAGTGGTGTCGAAGTAGCGGTGTGCCGGGAAGAAGACATTGTTGACGAGGCGTTGCGCCGGGATTGCCCAACCCGGGGACACACCGTAGACGAAGGCATGCGTCGGTATTGCCAGCACGGGGCATGTGTAGACGGACGAAGACGAAGTTGACGAAGCACCGCATTAGGCTTGCTAGACCCAGGGATACGTAGTGGACGAAGGCACGCATCAATGTTGCCAGCACCGGGCATGCGTAGACGAGGAACCTGCACGAGCTATAAGCCGTGTTGAGGAGTCGGTGGGGCCAGCAGATAAGGAGACTCGATGACGGTTGTGGTGCCAATCGGCAAGGGGCCGATGTCACCAACGATGGTCGGAGTAGGCGAAGCTGTCGGGGAAGATGATTGTGACGTTGGCGACGAGCTGGTGCTGGACGAAGACGAAGGAGGTGCACGAACGGCGATGGCAGCTACGGGAGTAGCAGCGGCGGTGGTTGAAGAAGAGCGGAATTGATGGATGGGCAGCGGTGGCTACTTCGGGTGTAGCAGCGGCGGCGACCGAAGAAGAGCGGCGGCGGTGCTCGAAGTAGTCGAGGAACCCAACAGCGTGACCAAGACCGGCGCAGACAGTGGCTTTTCTACGCTGAGGGAAGCGGCGCGACGCATACCACATGAAGTAGACGCGCGGGGATGGCGGAGTGGACCGCGGGCCACGGCGCTACGGTCGGAAGGGGCGACGCAACAGCAGCAGGCGGGTCAGGCGACAGCGGGAAGACCTCGGTGGGCGGTGTGGACCGCGTGCCGCGCCGCTACGACCCGAAGGGGCGGCGTAGCGCGCTGTGCGGGTCGGTGCAGCCACGGGAATGGCCTCCGGTGGCGGCGGGGACCGCGTGCCGCGGTGCCACGGTCCGAAGAGGCGACGCAACAGCGGCGCACGAGTCGTTGCAGCCATGGGAAGAACCACGAGGTGGCGGCGCAGCGGCAACCCGTTGCTCAATTGATGGAGGGGCGTGCCGTACTCGAGGACATCCTTCACGGGACTTGCATAGGCGCGCACAACCGACGGGCCAGATCGGTCGCACGACATAGATGGGGCGCATCGCAGGCGGGCGGGTGATCAATCCGATCGCGCACGAGGTTAGGGCAGCCGCTCGGTGGAGGCAGGGTGGTGACGAAGTCCGACATGAAGCCGAGGATGAGGCGCGACGTGGGATGATGTACGGACGAGCGCGTCAGCCCCGATACCCGGGTTGCCAATGCAGCGCAAGCGCTCGGGCAGCGAGGACCGAGTGAGTAACGTAGCAGCGGCGCCCGAGCTCGAGGCAGCCGATGAGGCCGAAGCAACCGGTAATCCGCCCGACGCAGCCGGGGATGAAGCCAACGAGGCAGACTGCAGTGCCACCGTCAGACGCAGCGGAGGCAGGTGGTGATGGAGAAGACCCGGTCGGAGTAGGCCTGCGTCGGGCGGGTAGACACGCGGATGACGACCATGAGGGGTTGCCTGTCGCATGGGGCCACCAGGTCGGCGAAGAAGCCGGCCGATCGCGCTAGTGTTGGAGTAGAGGCACATGAGGGTTGACGGCAGCGGCGTGTGATGCAAACCGATCTAAGATCAGAAAACCAAAAAAACACACTGATCGAATCAATTGTCGGAGAGAGAACAAAATCCGGATCAAGGTTCGGAAAAAGACTAGTGGAGCCGGTCAACACGACCGGCGGACGATCCCTAGATACGGGCGGCGTGACCCCTGGTGGCGGTCATGGCGATAGACCGCTTCGGGGACGACATGGAGCGGAAGCGGCGGCAACGGCTAGGGTTTGAATCTGTTAGGCTGATATCGTGTAGAAGAGCATGCTTTAGCCAACCAAAAGATCGATCTGATGGAAGAGACTACACAATACATTTATATGTCAACACTTTCCCTCATGTGTGGCTTCCTCAGGTCTAAATGTAGACCGAAAATGGGTTGCAATTTAATTGCGGCAGCCGGGTTTTGAACTCAAGACCTCTTGGCTCCAGTACCACGTAGAAGTGCATGCTCTAACCAATGCAATCAAAAGACCAACATGATGGAAAAGATTAGGCAATACATTTATACATCAACATTCTATACCAGTATGTTGTATCCCCTACCGTGAGTCCATGATACAGTGATGAGTGGTTGTATGCCAATCCCAAAACCTTTTTCTTTAATGTTGACAGGAGAACTACGAAATCCATTGATTAGAAAGATGCATTACATAAACATCCTCAAAAGAGAAATGCATCGCATAAAGCGAGCGCCAAAAAATAAAAAATGGGGGGGGGGGGAAACCCTATACAACGCCTGTCAAGACTAAGGCCTAAAGCATCATAAAACATACAACACGTCAGAAGGCCAACACCCCACAACACATGCGTCCTGGCACTCAAATGTCTTCGCCGCTACCAGAGTGCACATCAAATATCGACGTAGCATTCCGGGCTGCCACAAGAATATCCACGAATATCGATGACATCGGATGCGCTATGTCCGGTAGAGCAAGCATATGTCACTACTATCCTGCGAGGTTGGCTAACATAACTCTCCTGACGCACCTTGCATGTCGAGGATGCTTATGCCGCTCTCACGAAGATGTCACATAAGCCTCTGCCGACTACCTCCACGAGCCCCGGTTCTCTCTAACTGAGTCCAGTTCCACGATACCTTAAGAGCAAACACGACGCCGAGCAAAGCAAATAACTCATCATCGTTTTATCAAGAAGACTAGATCCAGGATTTCCCCCGAGCCCCAAGCATGTCGGGCAAGGGAAGGTGACAACTACACTATCGATGCCTCCAACAAGGAGACGGTGCCTGTAGGCACCTCCAGCGACTGCTCTGGGAGCAGCCAGAGTGTGGCTTTTACCAGTAGCCTCACCCCCCCAAACCATGACCGAGCCAGCCCATCCGACATACCACCTCCATGAAACGCAAGTGGTGCTTCACACCTCGCTCCCAGGCCGCGTCCCAGAGGTCGTCGGCCAGCCACACCGACAAATCTGCACTAGGAAAGCCGAACGTGTGCCACGTAAGTAGGCCTGCCAAGAAACCATATTGAGCTTGGCCCCTACTCTGCATGCCTGGGAACCCGACTCTCCCGCGCAGTCCTAGCTTGTCGTCGCGTGCCCAACCGACTGCCCCACCCATTGCTGTGACCGCATAGCACCAGATCCATGCGAGTCCGCACATTTCTAGGTCAACGCGCACCGGCGGCCCTCGCGCCTGTCTCGATAGCTTGGTTCCCCTCTGTAGACAATTGGTGCAATTCACGATATATTCATCGGGTGCGTATGCACGTATATATATATATATATATATAGGTACAAAGGGAGTCTAGTCCTCAACTATACAAGGAAGGAGGAACACTTGTTGTACAAGAAATACACATGCAATATACATCTCACCCCCCCGCCGACGCAAAGGCTGGATCAAAAATCCTCGAAAGACGCTGTAGGCAACCCTTTGGTCATGATGTAGGCAAACTGTTGGGAAGTAGGGACGTGGAGAACTCGGATATGTCCAAGAGCCACCTGTTCTCGAACAAAGTGAATATCAAGCTCAATATGTTTGGTGTGGTGATGATGAACAGGGTTGGCGGAGAGGTAAACTGTAGAGACGTTGTCGTAGTAGACAATCGTGTCCTTGTCGACAGGACAAGAGAGATCATGAAGAAGCTGACGAAGCCAGGAGCACTCTGCAACAACGTTAGCCACCGCTCGATACTCTGCCTCAGCACTGAAGCAAGAAACTGTGGGTTGCAGCTTAGACGACCAAGAGATCAAGGACGGTCCAAGGTAAACACAATATCCCGAAGTGGAACATCGCGTGTCAAGGCAACCGGCCCAGTCAGCATCAGAGTAAGCAGTAATGTCCAGAGCCGGAGAGGCATGAAGAGACAACCCGAAATCCAAGGTGTCGCGGATGTAACGGAGAACCTGCTTGACCGCGGTCCAATGAGCATCACGAGGAGTATGATTGTGTAAGTAGACCTGCTGAACAGCGTACTGAAGCTCCGGTCATGTCAGAGTGAGATACCGAAGCGCGCCCACAATAGAGCGATAAAATGAAGCATCCGGAGCAGGAGAGCCGTCGGTGGCAGAGAGCTTGGCCTTCGTGTCGACAGGTGTAGATGCAAGTTTTCAATTAAGCATCCCAGTGCGATCAAGAAGCTCATGAGCATACTTCCGCTGATGAAGAAAGAAGCCATCGGCACGTCGAACAACCTCGATGCCGAGGAAATAGTCCAGAGGACCCAAGTCCTTAATGGCAAACTCAGCGCGAAGACGATCGGTAAGCTGTCGAAGAAGAGCACTAGAGCATGATGTCATGATGATGTCGTCGACATAGAGCAGTAGGTAGGCGGTAGCATCCCCGTGTTGGTAAATCGACAGCGAAGCATCAGAGCGGGCGGAGCAAAAGCCAAGAAGATGAAGAAACGCTGCAATGCGCTGGTACCAGGCGTGGGGAGCCTTCTTGACCCCGTACAAGGAGCAAGAATGCAGGCAAACATGCTCCGAATGAGTATCGTCGACGAACCCCGTAGGCTGCTGGCAATACACCTGCTCCTCGAGAAGACCATGGAGGAAAGCATTGGAGACGTCCATCTGGTGCACCGGCCATGCACGAGACACCGCAAGCTGAAGGACAGTGTGAATTGTCCCGGGCTTGACAACCGGTGCGAATGTATCCGTGAAATCAACGCCAGCACGCTGTCGGAAGCCTCGGACCACCCAACGAGCTTTATAGCGGTCAAGTGTGCCATCGAGATGAAACTTGTGCTTGAGCACCCACTTCCCGGTAATGATGTTGGCGTGCCGGGGACGGGGAACAAGTTGCCAAGTCGCATTGCGCTGCAGAGCCTCAAATTCCTCCTTCATCGCTGCGTAGCAAAGTGGGTCACAAAGAGCCAAACGAGCGGAGGTCGGAAGAGGCGACAGAGACACCGTAGAGGCCGGACAAGCATACTCATCAGCGGAGTCGCGGAGACTCGGCCGATGAACGCCTATGCGAGCATGAGTAGTAGGGCCGGCGGGCTGCCGGGCAGCGACCGGAGGAGCTGCAGGAGCCGGGGGTGAACCAGGCACGGGCAATGATGCTGGTGAAGAGGCCGGCGAGCCCAACGAGTGAGCCGACGAGACCGTCGTGGCTGGCGAAGAGGCCGGCGTGGCCGGCGTGACCGGCAAGGCCGACGAAGAGGCTGGCGAAGAGGCCAGCGTGGCTGGTGATCCCGGCGAGGCCGACGAAGGGCCGGACGAAGCCAGCAAAGGAGCTGGCGAGGCCGACGTGCAGGAACCAAGGGAAGAGGTCCCCGTGCAGCACGTCGGTGAGTAGAGCCAAGCAAGGCATGATTCTCTCCAGCAGGGGCCGCCACCATTTGTTCCTGTGCAAAAGGAAAATATCACTCGTCGAAATAAGCATGCCTAGAGGTGATGACATGGTGAGACACCGGATCATAACATCGGTAGCCTTTAGTGTTAGCCAGGTAACTGAGGAAGACACAAGGCAAGGAGCGAGGGGCAAGTTTATGAGGAGTGGTGGCTGTTACACTAGGATAACAGAGGCATCCGAAAATGCGGAGACCATCGTAGGATGGAGGAGAACCGATGAGAAGATGATTAGGTGTGTAGTTCCAACGGACACGACAAGGACGAAAGTTAACGAGGAGGGTGGCGGTGGCAAGGGCATTCGGCCAAAACTGGGGTGGCATGTAGGCATGAAACAGAAGAGTGCGGACGCAATCATTAAGAGTGCGACGAACTCGTTCTTCCCGACCATTTTGCTGGGAGGTGTAGGGACATGTTACTCGAAAGATGGTGCCGTGGTTGGAGAGAAGTGTACGGATGGTGATGTTATCGAATTCCTTCCGATTGTCAGTTTGAAGAGCATGGATGGGACGACCGAATTGTGTAGACACGTAGGAATAAAAAGCGAGGAGAGTGGCGGGAACGTTGGATTTCCTACAAAGCGGAAAAGTCCACACAAAGTGAGAGTAGTCATCTAGAATAACAAGATAGTATAGTAAACCAGACTTACTCGTGATAGGTGACGTCCACACATCGCTATGAATTAATTCAAAAGGATAAGAAGCAATTGTCGAAGAAGAACTAAATGGGAGTCTAACATGTTTGCCTATGCGGCATGCTTGACAAGAATGAGCATCCACTTTATTACATGAAAAGGAAAAACCCTTGACTATTTGACGAAGTGCAATGGAGCTAGGATGACGGAGACGGGCGTGCCAAAGATCAACACCGGCGAAAAGAGCAAGAGGTCCAGCACGCGAAGATGATGAAGGCTGGACGGGGTACATGTCGCCAGGACTATCACATCGGTGAAGAATCATCCGGGTGCAGGCGTCCTTAATAGAGAAACCAACTTCATCAAATTCGATAGTTACACAATTATCACGGGAAATATTACGAACAGAGACTAAATTCTGAATAAGTTGAGGAGACACGAGCACATTATTAAGAGAAAAAGGCCTAGACGTAGAAGGAAAAGGAGTAGAGCCAACAAGAGTAATGGGAAGACCAGCGCCGTTACCGACGATGATACGAGAAGAGGTGTGAACGGGAGACGCAAAGGAAAGGTTACCCGGGTAGGCTGTCATATGAGATGATGCATCGGTGTCCATGAACCAGTCGCTATCGCCGGTGTAGGAGCCGGGGTGAGGCGTGTACTACAGCGCCGAGAACAGAGCTGGGTCGTAGGAGACCAGCGGCATGGGGTAGCCAGAGAACCTTGTCACCCCTTACACTAGGGTTCAACGCGCCATAGCCGAACGGTGCGAGGTAGGGGGAGGCGGCGGTGTTGGAGCGCCAAGCTGGGTGGCCGCGGAGAAGGCCTGGTGAGCCGTCGGCCGAGGCCCGAGAAGACCCGGGAGTGGAGCGCGGGGCACCGACATCGTGTAAGCGTGTACAACACCGGTCAGGGATTGTGACCGGTGCCCCAAGGTGGCGAGGGGAGCTGCTGCTGTTGACCACCGCCGTGCTACTGTCCGCCATTCTTGGAGCGGTTGCCACGGCCACGGTGGCCACCACGGTCGCGCCTGTCGCCCTAATTCTGCTGTTGGTGTGGAGGCGGGGGGACGGGTGCGGGTGGCCGAGGTAGAAGGGCGCCATAGGGGGCACCGTAGCCACCCGCACCAGCGGGTGCTGGAGGCACCGACGGGGGAGGCTGCGGAGGCAGCGGGGCGCCGGCACCCCTGGCGGGAGGTGCTGATGAAGACCCGCCATTGGAGTAGCCAGCGGAGAAAGCGGTATGGACCGCACGAGCTCGCAAATTCTTCAGGTGACGCTCCTCAAGACGTAGGTAGGCCGCCGCCCGTTCATAAGTAGGGTTAGCCATAAGAGTAAGATTGGACGCGGCATTACCGAGATCTTCGTTGAGGTTGGCTATGAGGGTGGAGAGGAGGAACTCGTCCCCAACCTTGAAGCCGACGTCGTTGAGCTCGTCGGAGAGGGTCTTGAGGCGCATGCAGTAGGCGTCGATGGAGGAGTTGTTTTGGTGACAACCAAAAAACTCCTGCTGCAAGAAGACGATCCGTTGGAGCTTATAGTCGGTGAAGAGGCCAATGATCTTCGTGCACACCGAGTAGGCATCGTCACCGTCGCAAACAATAGTGTGAAAGATGTCCTTAGACACGGTGAGGAAGAGCCACCGGATGATGGTGGCATCAACCGCCATCCAATCCTCATCGCGACGCATGGCGAGGAAGTCGGTGGTGCCGTCGATGTGGTCACGGAGGTTGTACTCACGGAAGAGGAGGTTAAAGTAGGTTTTCCATGCATAGAAGTTGGCCTCCGTGTGGGATAGCTTGATCGGAACACAATCGAAGATCGCGACGTCACGGATGTAGGCCGGGTCAGGGAGAGAACCGGCCTCGGAGGAGGAGGCGAACGGGTTGCTGCGGTGGGAGTGGCTGGAGTGAGACATGGTAGCAGTGGAGGAGGGGCTCGGGATGAGGCGGGTGCAGGCTAGGTTTTTGGGGAAGAAGCGACGCGGCTGGGAGGCGAGAGCGACGTGGCTGGGGTTCAGGGAAGGAGCGACGCGCGACTTAGGAAGAGGAGGTGCGCGGCTGGGAACCAGAGGGATGGCGCGGCTGAGGAGGGAGCGGCGCGGGAGTGTGCGTGAGATGCAGCGACAACTAGGGCGGCGACGCAGCGGGAAGATGCGCGATGGCAGCTAGGGCGGCGGGGTAGGGCGCAGCGACGGCTAGGGTTGCGATGCGCGAGGGAGGAACAAGTTAGGCTGATACCATGTAGACAATTGGTGCAACTCACGATATATTCATCGAGTGCGTATGCACGTATATATATAGGTACAAAGGGAGTCTTGTCCTCAACTATACAAGGAAGAAGGAAGACTTGTTGTACAAGAAATACACATGCAATATACATCTCAACACCCTCCACACCGTGGGCAACATGACCGCGCCATTCCACACCATTCCACGCAAGCCTGCACGCCTGAGCGCCCACCCCGCAGACCGCTCCTTCGTTAGATCCAGCATCCCACGCCACCGTCATCTCAGCGAGAGCAGGAAGAGACCCCTCACGGGCATTACCCGGTGACGTCCACCACCGTCATCTCAACGGATTGCTCCCAGACTGCTCGTCGGAGCGACACGGGGGAGCGGGTTGTAAGTTATTTCCATATGCTATCCGACCCTCCTGCTTAGATCTGGCATGGGTGTCAGTGACCTCGACTCTGCCTGCATAGGTGGCGGCTTAGGGCGATTTGCATCGGCGCCCGACGGCCTGGTGCGCTCGACGGTGGGAGCCTAGTGGGCTGAGGTCCATCATGACTCGCGGTTTCTAGGGCGGCGGTCGTTGGTGATGGTCCTTTAGCTATTCTCGGTGCATGTGGATGGTTGTGGTGGTCATCCATGGTGGTGATAAGGCCGATGACGTCTAGTCTTCACAGCGGCAATGGGCTAGACATCGACGGTAAGTTTGGTGGACCAACCTGCTTAGGGGTTGGAAGGTGAGAACGTCGACGAAAGTCGATGAGTGTTGTTACCTTCATGAAGGCACCAGAGTTGTGGTTCTTCCCGTCTACTCCCTCCATTCCTAAATATAAGTCTTTTTTTAGAGATTCCAATATGGATTACATACAAAGCAAAGTGATTGCATATACACTGTAAAATATGTCTATATACATTTGTATGTAGTCCATACTGAAATCTCCAAAAGGACTTATATTTAGAAACAAAGGGAGTAGTGATACCGCTCAGTGGAAACACTAGGTCCTTGAGCCGGACGATGGCATCACATATGTGTCGTGCTACCCTCTTGGGGGCATCGTTTTGGAGTTGGTGCCGACTGGTGGGACCAGTGGTTGTTGGTGAGGCATGCACTGCAGTTGGCCTCTCTATGGACCTTACTTGGGTGGCTGAGGCATGAAGGCGGTGTGTGGCGGTGGACTTCGGTGATCCATCACGGTGGCGTGGCGAACCGAAGGAGGTGGTGGCGGTAGTGCTCGTGTGGTTGACTGGGACATTCCAGAGGTGGCAGTGTTGTTTCCGCGACCTCTGTCTTCCTCTCTCTCGCTGCACCTCCCGCTCGTTCTCTCACTGACACAACGAAGAGGAAGGTGAAGGAAGAAGAAGGACACATGACATAGGTGTTTCCCGGAGCACGTACTCCGCCCGCCGCACGAACGCCGTGTCTTTATTTTCCCTGAGCACGAACTCAGTTCACCCCAGGCTAGCTACACAGGAGTCTGGAGCAGGCTTTATACCCGCGCCACGCCTCGCTCCTACGCACTCGACGCACGCACTCCTCCACATCCCGTGCTCCCTAGATCACGTGCCCAACGCGCACGAACGCAGTCGCCGTGATCCCGAGTCCAGCGCCTGACGCGGTCACCCCTCCTAGCATCTCGCCTACATGCAACGACCCATGCGCTCGAACGGGTGGACACACACGCACACACACACACCTAGCCTATACACTAGTCAGACTTAAGTCGGACTATGCCCAGACCATCCAACATACGGATGCTACTCGGGTGCTACCCAGACTATGCCCAGCCTGGACACTAGTCAGACCATGGTCAGACAATGGCGAGATACACACGCACACACGCATGCCATAGACCTGGTGCGGCCACAACCAGCGCCTGACACGCCCAGCATGCGCACACACGCGCACTGGACATTCCCGCCGTGGCTTATTGGCCAACAAGCAGTAGGTCGCCGCCATGGCGCGCAGTGACAATGCGTGGTGTTTTGTCTAGGTGGTTGTGGCCATGCCTAGATTTACTTCCGACATTCACTAGTGTTTGAGGCGTGTTATCGCCACATCGTCTCTAGTGTGAGATTTTGATACACAGTCTCTTCTCACGAGTTTATGATGTGACTGGAGCCACACGAACGTTCCTGGCTCCATAAACGGCAATTGATTGCCTAGTGTGTGCATAGTTTCAGTTTGCATGGTTATGGCATTCGGATCGTGTGCTCCTTCGTAATCTTTGTTGCCTCAATGTCTACTCAACATGGATCGTCACTATTTTTTCCCCTTTCTCTTTGTTTTTCAATTTGCCTAGGCATAGCTTCAGCCTTCTTTGGCTTTGCTTTGCTTTGCTGGTGTGATTTTGATGTGTGTGTTGGTGTTAGCTGTGTGCATCTTGGTTATGCGGAGGCCGGGTGCTTACTTATCGTGTTTTGTATTTCCTTGATGCTTCACTATGAGTTAATAAAAAGACGCTATTTATGGAAAACATATATGCTATCCAATCCCAAAACCTACTGTGAGGAAATTGATCGTTTCATAGATTCATACTTTCACAAAAAGGAACTAGATTTCTTGTCAGGTTCTTATCACCTCTAGTACTTCTATGCGTTCCAGGGAAGCTCTGATCAGCAACATCAAGAGCACATACAACGAAATCACTGGGAGCAGCAGCTAATTATGCAACATTTGCAAGATGACGGCAGTAAACAGAGGGTAACTACATCAGTGGGCAACCATTCAAAAATCAACAAGTAGTGACATCTCACATGGATGTTACTGTATTTTTCTATTCCTTTTGGCTTAAGTGAAAGAAAAACTGTGCTGGTGAGCATGTAACTTAGTTCGAATTTCTAATCTACAACTATGATATATTCCAGTTCATTTCCAGATAAGGGCACACTGTCAAGGTCGATGTGGGGTTTCAGATAACATTATTGTTGGCTCTATGTATTTTAACCAATTGTAGTCATATGATCAATTGATATCAAATCACACTAATGAACCAAGAAATGAATGAACACGTGAAAGTTTCTTACGGTGCATATAATTGTCTTTTTGGCTATATGATATGGGGTTCTTCAACTGTTCTTTTTTACTTGAAGCACTGTAACATCTTTTTGTCACGAGTGTGGTGATTTCGATGACCATGTGGCGATTGTGGCATGTCTGCAATGAGCTCACCCACTAGAAAGTAGCTCCACCGACCGAGGGGTCACGTGATTGCTTGTATCTGCGTTGGTAATTCCCCGAAGAGGTGAGGATGATGCAACACAACAACGGTAAGTATTTCCCTCAGTAATGAAACTAAGGTTATCAATCCAGCAGGAGAACCAAGTAACACTATGTAAACAACACCCGCACACAAATAACAAATACTTGCAACCCAACGCGTAAGAGGGGTTGTTAATCCCTTGTCGGTATTGAGATAGATAAAATTTTATGAGATTTGATAAATAGATCTGACAAAAACACAAAACAAAGCAAATATAGAAAAGTGTAGCAACGTATTTTTAGGTTTTTGGAATAATAGATCTGAAAATAATATGATGGGTTGCTAGAGTTACAGAAGTTTAAACCCTAGTTTATGTGTTGCTTTGTAAGGGGCTGTTTTGGATCCACTTGTTTACTGCTATGTTTACATTTATCTTCATTCTTCTTTCGTATTTGCGGATGCTTGTGGGAGGGTTTAATCATAAGTGGGAGGTGAGAGAGTCCTGGATCAAGGGGTCCTCGGGCCGTCGACCTATTACATATGGGCCGGATTGATGGATCGCTATGGACGGATAGGTGATCTTTGGAGTCGTGGTGTGTCCTCCAAGTCAAGGATTAGCGTGATCTTTCCTTCATTATTACCGATCACCTATAACCCTAACCCTACTGGTGTCTATATAAACCCGGGGGGTTTTAGTCTTTAGTGCTAGAGCTACATCCAATACACCATTCACCTAGGGTCTCTCCTGATCTCGAGGTAGATCGACTCTGTAACCATATCATACACATCAAATACAATGAAGAAGGATGCAGGGTTTTACCTCTTCGAGAGGGCCCGAACCTGCGTAAACATCGTGTTCTTTGTCCCTTGTTCCCCATTGATCCTACATCCACAGCTCGAGACCACCCGAGATCCGCCGGTTCTGACACCGACATTAGTGCTTTCAGTGAGAGTTCCGTTGTTGGGTCGCCGAAGGATCGATGGCTCACCTGACCATCAGAGATGGCGTCAGCTCCGGGGATTTCTTCCCAGTCAGCTGTTCACGTTCGGCAGTGTCGTGCCGCACGCCAACCCAACCGGTCATCTAGACCAAGTGAACAATTTTTCCCCGGAGAACTGGATTCAATTCGGCAACTTGGAGTATTTCGTGGACGCCCGAGGCGATCTGGTTTTCACTGGATTCGCAGCCTCTCCTAGTACCACTACGGGCCTCACCGTTCCTGCTTCGGAGCTTTATTCGGATCCGATCTATAGGTCGGTCTCAATCCCCCAGCGAGCTTCGAGCTCGGACGGCCCCACCCTGTCTCGAGGCTAGGAATCCCCTTCAACCACACAAGTGATGTCGCCGAAGCCTCCGCTTCAGGCCTCAACCTGGAAGCTGTGTTCGGACGACAAGAATCTCTCTGATGCAAACCCTCTCCTCATGACACGGCTCCATCCTTGAGCCCTTGTGACGGGTCGTCGTTCGGAAACCAGGAATCATCCCTGGGCGAACTCCCCCTCACACACTTGGCTTCGATCCCGAACACAGAGACAATGTCCGAAGGCCAGGTTTCGTCCATGGACTCTTATGCTTATCCAGACATAAATCCGACCCCGGGGCTCGAGGTCAACTCAGCAATGGAAGACTTGGATCCAGTTCGGACCCGGATCATTCCTCATCCCGGCACAACGGAAACCGATCCCGAGCGGCCGCCATATGCCAGCTCGGCAAGACTTGCATTGTTAAATGAAGCGCTCGACCGAATACAGATAATGGCTATTCGAGACGACTCAACCTCATCCCGCACTCAGCTGCCCCTCGACGCAAATTATTGGGAATTATATGACCTGCCCACGACCCACCTAGTATGAAGAGTCGAAGACTTAACCGACACGTTGGACTACACTTTGAAAAACGCCGAATACATGGACGAGGATAGTGGAGCCATGGCTAACTCCGGTATGTCTCCCCTGTCACCGTCCTTTCGATGGCCACGTCCACCTATGACGTCTACATGGTGGACACCCCGAAAGAATATGAAGGCACTCCCGGGAAGGATAACGACAAACCCAGCGATAAGCCTCTGAAACGCCGCAGACAGCGCCGCCGCTCCAAGGCACGTCAAAGCCATACGAGCAGTATAGACACTGGAGAAAACGACACCCCGAACAATGCGGACAACCTCGACGACCCCGACACCGATGAACAACCACAAAATAACCACGAGGAGCATCAGGACCAGCTCGATCTCGAATACCTCGACGACTCTGAAGACAGCAACTACCTCCCCCGCTGGATCAAGAGCGGTGCAAACGATAGCTAATTGCCACCGCACGAAGCGTGAAGAAACAATGACAAAAAATAAAGTCCGAATTGGATACCCTTAATGAGAGATGGACTAAAGTCCTGCACGCTGAAGAGGAGTACGATCACAAGTAGCAGACCAAAAGCTACCCAAATCGACAACTACTGCTGTAATTTGACAACAAGGCCATAGAGCCAGCGCCTCCAAGGTACAGTCAAGCAGATCAGCTGGACCGTCCCCCTCGAGGATGGGACCGAAGGGTGCCCGTTTAATAGAGGGTCAATGCTCAAAGGATATTATGTTTGAATGAATGTATCCAAGCTGCCCAGAGTTTGTGTTATGAAACAAGGCCTTTGTATAATACACTTGTTTGTTTATCTCAAATTATTTTCCTCCTGTGTGGCCATTTTTATATCTAAGAGTGTGCCAGTCGTCAGCTTCAGCCCCCAGGTAGATACTACGGGGGTGTTCGGAATAGCACTTGACCACTGTTGACCCAACATCTTGGTCCGTAAAGGAGGTGATCATGTGGCGAACTATGCAATCAGACTATGCGGCTTTATCACTCTCACTTAGCCATAGGAGTTTGACAAAGGGACTATGAGCTAGCCCCTAGTGCGCGTGTGGATTTCCAAACTTGGATTATTTAGGCGCATGACCGGGTGATGCCAGTCCTTCGTGCAATGCGGAAAAAATCAAAAAATATTTAGTAAGTCACCGAACCGTTGACCAGTTCTCGCTATATCATGATAGCCAGTTTTCAGCTTTCTCTACTGAGGTGTTTGACCGGACGAACCATAAACACAATCGCAGTAGTTCTCCCTTTACTACCTTAGCTGAACAAGCGGAACGTAAGGTGGTAACCACAGGAGTCGGGCAACCCAACTATTGACCAAAGACATGATTCAGAGCTGATGCATATAATGCGGTATTCAGGACGCCAAAATGTACTGTAAAAGTGTTCGGACTTTCGTTTTTTGAAAAATGTATGTGTCCGAATAGAGCCCCTAGCAATTTTATGCGGAGGTGTGCATGTCAATCCGTCGTGAAGATGGAATACAGATTATGAAATAAGCCAATACTGAATATGGTTGGACAAAACTGTTTCAGCTATAGTCTGATTGATACGTCAAACGTGCTCTTACAGAGAATGCCATAATCATTAAGGCTATTTTACATGCCCAGAATATGAGAACAAGGGAAAGATGTATACATGTCCTAAAAAAGAAAGGGTGGTTTTGAAGATCCTTTGGACACCCTGCCGCATGTCTACGCCGCTTTTCACCTTGGTGTAGGATCCTTTGAGAGGATCAACAATCGAGTATACATAAGGGGCTTGGAAAAGGGCCCTTGGTACCATCGAAAAGTGATTTTGGTTTTGAAGAACCTGAAAAATAAAAAGGAAAGAATGAAAATAAAGGAAGAATAGGAAGGCCCGAATAGGGTCGAGCCGTATTGTGGACTTTGTCCTTAGTGTGCCTCCGTCCTTGCCCATGGTATTTTTAGTGCGTAGTTATGTACGCGCGGTACGTATGCTGTGATTAAGTGGGGGTATTGACGGAGGCCGAATTGCTAATGTAGTTCTGGATGAACCGTACTGTCATTCTGCAGGGTAGACTGGACTCTTTTGAAAGTGTTAGGGGGCTTGATGGCTGATGAAGTATTCGGCTTGATCAGGCCACGCTGCACCTCGGCTGTGAGGGCCGCTGTATGCTACTTAGTACGGAGGGAGCGCTCCATGTTTCCATTGACTGTTATAACACCGCGTGGTCCGGGCATCTTGAGTTTTAGATAGGCATAGTGCAGGACTGCATTGAAGCGGGTGAAAGCGGTTCGTCCGAGCAGTGCATGATGACCACTGCGGAATGGGACGATGTCAAATATTAAATCTTCGCTTCGGAAGTTGTCCGGTGAGCCGAAGACTACCTCCAGCATTATTGACCCTGTGCAGCAGGCCTCTACGCCAGGTATTACTCCTTTAAAGGTGGTTTTAGTGGGCTTGAATCTTGAGGGATCAATGCCCATTTTTCAGACAGTGTCCTGATAAAGTAGGTTAAGACTGCTGCCGCCATCCATAAGGACTCGCATGAGATGGAATCCGTCAATGATTGGATAGAGGACCAATGCTACCGAACCTCCATGACGGCTACTAGTCGGATGGTCTCTACAGTCAAAAGTGATCGGACAGGCCGACGCAGGGTTGAATTTTGAGGCAACTGGCTCTATGGCTTAAACGCCCCTTAGTGTGTGCTTGTGCTCCCGCTTGGGGATATGAGTGATGTAGATTATGTTCACCGTTTTTACCTCGGGAGGGGGGGGGGTTTCTTTTTCCCCCCTATGTTTGTTGGGCGAGGTTCATCGTTATCCTTGCTAGGTGGCCCTTTCACCTTATGTTCGGTATTTAACTTATCGACCTATTTAAACACCCAACAATTTTTGTTGGTATGATTGGAAGGCTTGTCAGGGGTGCCATGAATCTGGCAAGGCCGATCTAGTATTTTGTCCAAACTGGATGGACCATCTTTGTTTCCTTTGATTGGCTTCTTCCGCTGACCGGGTTGACAACCACTGAATCCGACGTTGACCGTCGTGTCTTCGGTATCTTCACTGTTGCTTCGACACTTGTGTTTGTTGTGTCGTGGCCTGCTGTTGCCATCTCTGGCTTCAGAGGTGCCAGGGTCGCTGTCGGTGTCAAAACCGACGGATATCGGGTAGGGGGTCCCGAACTGTCCGTCTAGGATCGATGGTAACAGGAGACAGGGGACACGATGTTTACCCAGGTTTGGGCCCTCTCTATGGAGGTAATACCCTACTTCCTGCTTGATTGATATTGATGAATATGAATATTACAAGAGTTGATCTACCATGAGATCGTAATGACTAAACCCTAGAAGTCTAGCATATGAATATGGTAATGAGTATATGTGGTGTCCTTTCCGGACTATCCCCTTCGGTTTATAGACACCGAGGGGATCTAGGGTTTACATGGAGTCGGTTACATAAAAAGGAATCTTCGGTCGCCAACCTTGCCTTCCACGCTAAGTAGAGTCCAATCCAGACACGGTGCAGTCTTCGGCCTTCATGTCTTCACAGCCCATCGGTCCGGCCCAAGGATAATAGGCCGGACGCCCGAGGACCCCTTAGTCCATGACTCCCTTAGTAGCCCCTGAACCTGGCTTTCAATGACGAGGACTCTGGCGCGTTGACTGTCTTCGACATTGTAAGGCGGGTTCCCCTTTCTCCGAACTCCAAGATAGTCTTTGGATGCAATGATAGTATCCTGACCTGTTACGCACACCATACACAACTGCAGAGAGAATATAATATTTGCACAAATCTAATCTGTTGATAGCTTTTTTCCAACACGACATCACGTCTATCCGGTTATAATTTCGAACCGTTTTTCTTCTGCCATCCCACACTTTGAGACGCGGTTGCTATTGGCACGTCCTGTCGAAACAGAGATCATGCCCCCTTATTGCGCTATTCTCATCAATGCAGGCATGGGTAACTCAACCGTGCCGTTTATACAGTCCTAGGGAACAGGCGAACCCTAAGGCGAGTGAGGAGGCGTTTAATATTTGCTGCCTTTATAAGGGGATAAGGATTCGCTCCTCCTCTCCTCACTCTCTCTCTCTGTCTCCGCCTTTACGATCTCAAGCTCCAGCGCCCAAGTTCTCGTCTCCTTTCCACTCAAGCAACAATGTCCGGATCTGGTGGTCACGACAAGTGGATGGTCTCCTCTGTCAAGGTGGAGGACATTACTAAGCTCTGGGCGGCCAGATATTTGGCGAAGGAGATCACCCATCGCCAGCCAGCCGAGGGACAAGTTGTCCCCACGCCGGAGCCCACAGAGAGCGTAGTATTGATCCCCCATTTCCTCCGCGGGCTAGGGTTTCCATTCCACCCTTTCGTCCGCGGGATGATGTACTACTACGGGATAGATTTCCATGACCTGTCCCCGAATTCCTTCCTCAACATCTTGGCGTTTATCGTCGTGTGCGAGGCCTTCCTCCGCATTCATCCCCACTTTGGGCTGTGGCTCAATGTCTTCAACATGAAGCTGAAGGTGGCGGATGGCCAGCACGCGGAGTGCAGAGGGGCCATGGTGAGCAAACTATCCAACGTCTTCTGGCCCAAAGGCACCTTTGTGGCGACAGTAAAGGAATGGCAGAAGTAGTGGTTCTACATCACAGAACCTCGCGGCACCACCTGGGCCGCAGCTGCCGAATTCCACCCCAATGCTCCCATGCGACTCACCTCCTGGGTCGAGAAGAGTCCGGACTGGTGTTCACCTGACGAGTTGATAGCGCTGCAGACGCGCATTCAAAGCATGGCAACCAAGGACGTCAAGCTCATTGACGTTATCTAGGTGATGCTAATCCGCCGGATTCTTCCGTGCCAGCGCCGAAGCCGCCCTTTATGGCAGTTCAATTCGAAGAAGCACCAGACCCTGAGAAGGCTCTTCGACACTTCTCATGAAGGGGCCTGGAAGTTTCTCTTTAAGGGCAACGAGAACCCACCGGCCACGGACTTAGACGATGGTCACAATTGTAACCGCCACGCCAACGAGGTATGGTACTTTTGACATATTCCCAACTTAAATGTTTCGAGGATGATGTCTGAGATCTTAGTATTGCTCTCTCAGGACTGGGTGGAGAGGGTGAAGCTGATCCAGTGTTCAGCTCCGTTGCCCGAAGAACCAGTCATCCCGTGCTTGGCAAGGATGCTGGTACCGGCACCATATACGGCTCTGGAGAAGAAGGCCAAGAAGAAAGCCAAGGGGGCCAAGAGTGGCCCCCGTTGCAAGGGCACTTCGTACGCGACGTCCGAAGACGACGAGGCCCATTCCTCTGTCCCTGAGGACAACGACGAGGAAGAGGAAGAGGAGGAGGAAAACAACCCTCCTCCCGAGGAGAAGAAGAAGAAGTGGGTGGCCTCGACACATCTAGAGGCGCAAGCACCCAAAAAGGGGAAGGGCGCCCCAGCGGTCAACACCGTGTGGGACGTCGATAGCAGTCCGGAAAGTCACGCCTGCA
This sequence comes from Triticum aestivum, assembly GCF_018294505.1. Taxonomy (NCBI): domain Eukaryota; kingdom Viridiplantae; phylum Streptophyta; class Magnoliopsida; order Poales; family Poaceae; genus Triticum; species Triticum aestivum. The sequence continues at coordinate 294,178,632 of NC_057797.1, read as the reverse complement.
GTAGGCCCCAGGCCGCATCGTAAGTGACATGGCTTATTTACGCGCACATCCAGCCCTTCCTTTTTATTATTCTAATATGGTTAATCCACACTATTGCAGTCCGGCCCATGACCTTATCCAGCGATCCTCATCTGGAGGTTCATTGGCTCTGTCGGAGATGGCGAGCATGTCGCCACCGCCTGCTTACTCCCCCGGGGCCAGGGATGACACCGAAGTGTTATCCTGAAGGACCGCTCCGAAGGGAGGAGCACAAGACGTTGTCCGGGAGGCGCCACAAGGCGGGACCTCCACTGCCAGACACATGGGGGTATCAATCCCGATGGAGACTGGCAAAGAGGGCCATATCCAGTTCGGCCCTTAGCCGAATATGATTCCTGAGACCAATGTGGCTCTGGAATCGGGCGAGCAGCCTCCTTTGAAGGAGGGGGTGCGTCGCTTCCACCGGTGGCTCCTGTCGATCCAGGAGAACCAGATGACCTGATGGGGGCGCTACGAGGCGCCTCCGTCGTGGACGAGCACTGTATCCTTATAGGTGCGGTGATCGAGAAGGTTCAGTCCTCCAAGAGTGGACTGAATGAAGCCTGCAGTAGCCTGTTAACAGGTTTCGAGGTAAGAAAGAGAAAAACCCCGTATAGTCCATAGCCCCTGAGATGCTATCCGGTTTTCGGCGGGGAGAACCGGACATGGGATCAATCCTTAATTATAAGAGGCTGACTGAATATGTATCGATAAGAAGGCGTCCCTGTCGGCTGCTACCTCGCATGCTGCCGAGGTCTTCGAGCTGAAGCGGAGGCTAGAGCGGACCGAGAACGAGCTCGGCGAGGTTAAGATTCGGCTCCAGGAGAAGCAAGGTGAGGAATGGCTTGCTATATGTTTGAGAAAGGATAAGCGCTGTATATTGACAGCGATATTGTGATATGTGCAGAGTCCGGGACCGAGGTCGAGGCCCTGAGGAAGGCCCTGGGTGAGGTCGAGGAGCAAGCTGTCTAGCAGCAAGCCACCCGCAAGAAGCTAAAGGCCCGGGTCAAAGAACTCCACTAAGAGCTCCAGGATGCGGTGAAAAAATGCGAGGCCTTGGAGCGTGATGCGTCGGTTCGAGGGACCGAACTCACGAAGGCTCGTCAGAGCGTGGAGACTGCATGAAATTAGGCCCAGGCCACCCGCCAGGAGATCCAGGAGGCCAAGAAGATCACTGCGGGTAAGGCATTTAAGATGCAAAGCAAGTATGCGGAGAAGCAGTACCTTTTACTAACCCGGGTTTGGAGTTCCCTAAGGTCTTTTGCAGATTTACCACACAGTTTATTAGACGCCATGGAGTTCTATCGAGCCGAAGGAGGGGGTTCTTCAGAAAGGCTCTTCTGGTCGCAGTATGCGGCACCAGAGCATCCCGTGCCCTTTGCTGAACTAGCCATTAAGGATGTGATAATCTGGCTGTGGCCAGCCAAAGCTATGCCTAGCAGCTACTTCAGACTCGTGAGGCGGATGGTGAACGCCTGTCCTTGGCTAGACGTTAGCAAGCGCTCCTTCTGTATTTAAGGTGCCCGCATGGCCTTTGCTCACTACAAGATGTGGTGGGCGAAGATGAACGCTGTTGAAGTCGCCAACGGGCCGCCGGCGGGCAAGGAGCACCGCACACCCGAGTGGTATTTCGAGGATGTTGTAGAAGGGTCTCGACTTGTAGCGGCGCAATGTTCGCAAGACATTGTATTTGAATAAATGTATTCATGTTGCCTTTGTCTTGTATTATGGGAACAAAGCCAGTTTTTGTAAAGTAATTTTATTATGCTTTGAATTGTTTCCTCCTGTGCGACCGTGTTGTGTGTAATCTGAGGGTTGGCCAGTCGTTGGCTTCTACCCTCAGGTAGATAGTACGGAGGTGTTTAGGATGGAATCTAAACAATCTTAATCCAATTATATGGTCCTTGAAGGAGTTGTTTAGCACAAAAAACAAGGCAATCAAACTTTATGCCTTTAACTCACTCACTTAGCCATAGGAGTTTTATAATAAAGCATGAGCCCAGCCCCTGGTTTAAGCCAGAGTGCTGTCAGCATCTGATCGGGAAGTGCCGATCTCTCGCGTTACACTGAAAAAAATCTCCAACGATTTGTAACCCTCGAGTAGCTGACTAGCTCTCGCCACATCATGACAGTCAGTTTTCAGCTTTCTCTATTGAGGTGCTCGTCTGGTCAAATCCAGGGCATAATCGCAGTAGTTCTCCCTTTACTACCCTAGCCGATGGAGCGGAACGTAGGGTAGCAAGCACAGGAGCCGGGCAATCCAACTATTGACCAAAGACATGATTCAGATCTAATGCATATAATGCTAAATTCGGGGTGCCGAACACATATATCAGATGTGTTTGGACTGTGCTGCCATATTGTGGGGCGACAGGTAGCCCCTGGAGAATATTAAACGTAAAAGAGTGTCGATGCAGCAAATAAGCAGATCGGAATAAAAACGAAGTAAGAGGCGGAAACCACAAGAACTGGGCCACAAACTATTTTTATTATAACTGGATGGATACCTCAAGGCGTATTTTGTACATATGGTGCGAGAAGTGTCCGACCATTTAACATGCCGGAACGGGGCGCAGCGTGCGGGTCTTGAGAAATAAGTATGAATACCGTCAAGAAGAACGTATAAAGGTTACCCTACACACCTATGTTGCTTGCCACCGTTGTACTTCAGTCCTTCCAAAGGACTTGACATCAGGCCCGCGGAAAAAGGTGCCTGAAACAAGAAAAAGAGGTAAAGGTATGTGTGTCCGGGATCGGTCTGGCTGAATTGTAGACCCCGGGTTATCTCGTGCCTCCGTCGATGTCCATGGAATTTTGAGTGCATAATTGTCTACGCGTGGTACGAATGCCACTACCTCATTGGGGCTGGGACGGAGGCCGAATTGCTAGTCAATCTCTTGACGAGCCGCGCTGTCCTATTGCAGTGTAGTCTGGACCCGCTTGATGGTGTCTAAGGGCTTGGGAGCTCGATTATATTGCTGCTTGAGAAGGCCGCTCTATACTCCTGCTGCTAGGGCGGCGGTTTGCTCCTCTGTTAGGAGGGAGCGTTCCGTATTGCCATTGACTGTAATGACGCCGCGTGGACCAGGCATCTTGAGCTTGAGATAAGCATAGTGTGGCACTGCGTTAAATCTAGCAAACGCGGTTCGTCCGAGCAGCACGTGGTAGCCGCTGCAGAAGGGGACGATATCGAAGATTAACTCTTCACTTCGGAAATTGTCCGGAGAGCCGAAGACCACCTCCAGCGTGATTGAACCCGTGCAGCAGGCCTCTACACCTGGTATGACTCCTTTAAAGGTAGTCTTTGTTGGTTTGATTCATGAGGGATTAATGCCCATCTTCCATACTGTATCCTGGTACAGCAGGTTGAGGCTACTTCCGCCATCCATCAGGACTCGTGTGAGGTGGAATCCGTTGATGATTGGGTCAAGGACCAGTGCGGCCGAACCGCCGTGGCGGATACTAGTCGGATGATCTCGTCGATCGAAGGTGATCGGAAATGACGACCATGGATTGAATTTTGGGGCGACTGGCTCTACCGCATAGACATCCATGAGCGCTCGTTTGCGCTCCTTTCTGGGGATGTGCGTGGCGTATATCATGTTCACCGTTTTGACTTGGGGGGGATTTCTTCTGTCCCCCCCGCGTTCTTCTACCTGGGCTCTTCATCCTCGTCCTCACTTTGTGACCCCTTTTCTTTATTTTCGGCATTTAATTTGCCAGCCTACTTGAAGACTCAACAATCCCTGTTGGTATGATTGGCTTGCTTATCTGGGGTGCCGTGAATTTGGCATGGACGGTCGAGTATGCGGTCCTGGCTGGAAGGTCCTTCGATGTTTCTTTTGTAGGGTTTCTTCCGTTGGCCGGACTTGGAGCCACTGAATCCGGCGTTGACTGTGGTGTCCTCAGTGTTGTCGCCATTGCTTCTGCGTTTGTGTCTATTGCGCCGGAGTCTGCCGATGCTGTTCTTGGCCTCTGTGGGGCCTGCCTCGCTGGTTGTGTTTTTGCTATGAGCCAGCCAGCTATCCTCACCTACCCAAAAGCGGGTCATGAGTGCCGTAAGGACTGCCATTCACCCGCTCTCCTTTGGAGGGATTAGGGGCACTCTCCGCTTGCTCTCCGCCATTATGGATGGCAAGACCGGCTCGAACCGGGACCATATAGGCCGGGGGAGAAATCCCTTGGTCTGGAGCGTCACTAGCTCGCTATGCGGGATGGAGCATCTCTCCCAATATCCAGGCTGAGGGCTGGAAGGGCGAAAGGAGGAGTTACGACGGCTGGCCATGGTGGAATGGACCTTTGTCGGATGCGCTCTGATGAACACTCGCGAAGGGGAGAAGGTGTGCTTTGGATCTAAATCCTCGTCCCCTTAAATGGGCGGCTCATTTACGCGGCTAGGGGTGTGGATGTAAAAACACTCAGACTTTTCATATTCGTTTGACACATGGGAGACGGCCATTATTGGGCGTAGAAGCCAAGGAGCGCAACATTTACAAGAAATCGGACTTTATTCAACAGGTACACGAAATTCGGAGGAGAACCCGCCTTGCAATGCCGAAGACAATCTGCTGCCACACTCATCGTCATTGAAGCCTGGTTCGGGGGCTATTGAGGGAGTCCTGGATTAGGGGGTGTCCGGACAGCTGGACTATATCCTTTTCCGGACTCCTGGACCATGAAGATACAAGATTGAAGACTTCGTCCCGTGTCCGGAAGGGACTTTCCTTGGCGTGGAAGGCAAGCTTGGCGATACGGATATGTGGATCTCCTACCATTGTAACCGACTTTGTGTAACCCTAACCCTCTCCGGTGTCTATATAAACCGGAGGGTTTTAGTCCGTAGGACAACATACAGAACAACAATCATACCATAGGCTAGCTTCTAGGGTTTAGCCTCTCCGATCTCGTGGTAGATCTACTCTTGTACTACCCATATCATCAATATTAATCAAGCAGGACGTAGGGTTTTACCTCCATCAAGAGGGCCCGAACCTGGGTAAAACTTCGTGTCCCTTGCTTCCTGTTACCATCCGGCCTAGACGCACAGTTCGGGACCCCCTACCCGAGATCCGTCGGTTTTGACACCGACAAGTCCGTCTGCGGCATTCGGCCCAAGCGTGGTTAGGTTTGTCATGTCTGAATAAGTAGCCATCGTCGCGCCTCGAGGCACGTCCTCGTGATCCTAGAACGATCTTGTGTGTCCTGCTCTACTATCTAGAGTCTGTCGGAGGTCGTACGTATGACTCCGGACTCTTCTGTCCCTATTTTGACGGGGTGGTGGGGCGGTCTGCTGTTCGGCCTGAGTTGCAGTTTTATCTCGACCGCGGGATGGCCGTTCCGTCGCCCTATTCCGACCACGTGGTGGTGGATCCGCATTATGCGAGGGAGATATATGCTCCGGCGCCTCCTCATCGAATTGAGGTAGCAGTCTGCGTTTCGGGTAGCTCTTGGCTGGGCGGTTGAGGCTGTATTCTTCGGCTGTCAGGACATCAGTCCATCTATCGCCGAGCAAGTCTTGTTCAGCTTGAAGCTGTTGCTGTTTCTTTTTCAGGCTCCTTGCAGTGGCTATGAGCTGAAGCTTAAAGCGCTCCTGCTCGAGAGGATCCTCAGGCACGATCAAGTCTTCATTACCAAGGCTTGTCTCCTCCTCGGAGGGCGGACGGTAACTATCATCCTTCGGGTCATCTTCTATCGCCTATTCGTCAGGGTTGTCTTGCCTGGTGTCGTGTTCCTGTTCGGATGTAGCCCCGGCGGGGTCTTCACTATTCTCGGCGTCGCCCGGAGTACTATTTTCTCCGGTGCCAGTGTTGTCATCCTTTGAGCGGTGGGGCTTGGGGCGGCGTTTGGGCCGCCGGCGCTTGGACTGTGTCTCGGAGGTTTTGTTCATATCCGGCTCTTCTTTGTCGTCGCCAGATCCTTTAGGTGTATCAACCATGTACACGTCATATGAACAGGTGGCTATCCAACGTCCAGTGAATGGCGGGTCTTGGCCATGCTCCTTGTCGGCATCGTCGTCCATACCGTCGATGTCTTCTGAGCCATAGTCAAGCACGTCGGTTAAGTCATCGACGGTGGCTATGAAGTGGGTGGCGGGTGGGAAGCGAAATTCCTCATCATCTATCTCTAGCTCGAACCGTACATAGTTCGGCTGTGAGTCCTTTTCCAAGGACAAATTGTTTAAAGATTTTAGCACGTCACCCAAAGGTGAGTGCTGGAACACGTCAGCGGCACTGAACTCGAAGATCGATAACCGATCTAGCTCGGTGTCCGCGGGTGTACACAGTCCGGAACTTATAGCCGGAGCGAGTCTGAAGTTCCGTTAAAGCGAATATAGCAGGGCGTCGCGTCCACGTGTGTCTCCAATGCCGCGGACTCTGAGGCCTCGGATGGCTCGATCTGCTTTGTCTCTAAGGTGGTTGCAGCCACCAGAACCATCTCCTGGGTGTGATCTGATGACAAATTTAAGTCACATTCATCGGGATGAGGGGCAACGATCGCCGCGGGCTCAAGTCCCTCGAAGATCAAGTCTCCATGGATATCCGTGGTGTAGTTCAAGCTTCTGAATCCGACCTGATGGCCAGGGGCGTAGCTGTCGATCTGCTCCAGATGGCCAAGCAAGTTGGCCCGCAGTACGAAGCCGCTGAATACGAGGATCTGTCTGGGGAGGAAGGTTCCTCCACAGACAGCGTCATTATTGACGATTGAGGGGACCATCGAGCCTTTTGTCGACGACACAGTGGAACTCTCAATGAAAGCACCAATGTCGGTGTCGAAACCGGCGGATCTCGGGTAGGGGGTCCCGAACTGTGCGTCTAGGATCGATGGTAATAGGAGACAGGGGACACGATGTTTATCCAGGTTCAGGCCCTCTCTATGGACGTAATACCCTACTTCCTGCTTGATTGATCTTGATGAATATGAATATTACAAGAGTTGATCTACCACGAGATCGTAATGACTAAACCCTAGAAGTCTAGCCTATGAATATGGTTGAATATGGTAATGAGTATATGTGGTGTCCTTTCCGGACTATCCCCTTCGGTTTATATAGACACCGAGGGGATCTATGGTTTACATGGAGTCGGTTACATAAAAAGGAATATTCGATCGCCAAGCTTGCCTTCCATGCCAAGTAGAGTCCAATCCGGACATGGTGCAGTCTTCGGCCTTCATGTCTTTACAGCCCATCAGTCCGGCCCATGCATAATAGGTCGGACACCCGAGGAACCCTTAGTCCAGGACTCCCTCGGTTGCTGGTGCTGTTGCTTCTACGAGCCAGCCAACTATCTTCTCCCGTGCAAAATCGGGGCATGAGCGCGGTGAGAGCTGCCATGGACTTCTGCTTTTCTTGGCCGAGGTGTCGGGCGAGCCACTCGTCACGAACACTGTGCTTAAAGGCCACGAGGGCTTCAGCGTCCGGACAATCCACGATTTAGTTCCTTTTAATTAAGAACCTAGTCCAGAGTTTGTGGGCTGACTCTCCGGGTTGCTGGACTATGTGACTGAGGTCATCGGCGTCCGGAGGCCGGACATATGTACCTTGGAAGTTGTCTCTAAAGGCATCCTCCAAATCATCCCAGCTACCAATAGGGTTCTCTGGGAGGGTATTTAGCCAGTGTCGTGCTGGTGCTTTCAGTTTTAAGGGAAGGTATTTGATGGCGTGGAGATCGTCACCGCAGGCCTTGTGGATATGGAGAAGGAAATCTTGAATCCATACCGCGGGATCTGTCACGCCGTCGTATGATTCAATGTTTACGAGTTTAAACCCTTTTGGGAACTGGTGCTACATTACCTCGTCGGTAAAGCATAAGGGGTCAGCGCCTCTGTATCAGGCAACGTCACGACGGAGTTCGGTGACATCCGTATGCGGTTTTCGGCCCTGGTGAGGTTATGCCTGTCGCGCCAAGCTTGACGGTTGTCTTCTCGCGTTGGGGCATTCCCCTTGATCCATAGATTGATCTTGTTTGGCCTGCTCTATTGCTCAGGTCTTGTCGTAAGTCGTAGGTGTATCCTGGAGCTGTTGTCTCTCTGCCCTTACGGTGAGGTGGTGCGGGTTGGTGTTCGGCGTAGGTGGCCACTTTATCTCGCCCACGTGTCGGCCGGTCTGGTTCATCAGCGCGGTCATGTTTCGACAGGATTGGCTCGAAGGCCTCGTCGTCGAATTGTGGCAGTAGCCCATGCTTTGGATAACTCTTTGTTGGGTATTGGAGGCCATATTCTTCGGCAGCTAGGACCTGGGTCCATCTGTCGTTGAGTGTATCCTGATCGGCTTGGAGCCGTTGCTACTGCTTTTTACGGCTTCTTGAAGTGGCTATTAGTTGGCGCTTAAAGTGCTCCTACTCGAGGGGTTCCTCTGGCACGATGAAATCTTCGTTGCTGAGGCTGACATCATCCTCGTTGAGTGGTACATAGTTACTATCTTCCGAATCCTCGTTCCTGACCGGATCGTCGGGGTTAACTTGCCCCTCCTCCACATCATCTTGTTCGGATGTGGGCTCGACGGGGTCTTCGGTGTCCTCTGGAGTGTTATTTTCTCCGATGCCGGTACTACTGTCTTTGCCATGACGCAATTTTGAGCGACATCGTTGGTGTCGACACTTTAGTGGTGCCTCATCAGGTTTGTCCTCCACCGGATCCTTCCTGTCTGCACCATCATCCTCTTTGGGTGTGTCCACCATATACACGTCGTATGTGGAGGTGGTCGTCCAATGTCCGGTAAACAGCGGGTCTTGGCCTTGTGCATCTCCGGCATCATCATCCATGCCGTCGATGTCTTTGGAGGTGTAATCCAACATGTCGGTTAAGTCCTCGATGGTAGCTCTGAAGTGGGTCGTGGGTGGGACGTAAGATTCGCTGTTCTGAGCCCCTAGTCCGGGCTGGGCATAGTTCGGAGGTGACTCCTCTGTAATGGCAAGGGACCGCATCAAGTCTAGAGCCTCGTTTAAGAGCAGGGATTGGACGGGGAAACGAGAGTCCGCGGGGCTGGCCAGGGCAAAGGCCTCTTGGCCATGCTTGCCAGGAGCGGGCTTCGAGAGTTCGGAGCTAGACTACGGGGGTGAGTCAGGCCTTTCCATGATAGGCGGAACCCAGCCTGACTCCGGGCTGGCCGAAGACAAAATCGCCTAGGGATCCCCGATTGTGAGTTTCGTAGTTGTCCGGCAGGCTTCAAAGTTCCATCTTCGGACCCGACAGTTTACTCCGGATCTAAGGCCAGAGCGGTGGTCGGGGCCGCGAACCCTTCGAAGATCAAATCTCCTTGGATACTAGCGACATAATTTAGGTTCCCAAAACTGATCTGATGACCAGGGGCGTAACTTTTGATCTGTTCGAGGTGGACAATTGAGTTGGCACGCCGAACATAGCCGCTGAACACAAAAATCTGGTCGGGAGGAAAGTTTCCCCGAAAACGACATCATTGTTGAGGATTGAACGAGCTATCTAACCTTCTGTTGACGACACAGTGGAACTCTGAATGAAAGCACCAATGTCGGTGTCAAAACTGGCCGATCTCGGGTAGGGGGTCTCAAACTGTGCATCTGAGGATTGAAGGTAACAGGAGACAGGGAAACGATGTTTACCCTGGTTCGGGCCCTCTTAATGGAGGGAAAAGCCCACGTCCTACTTTATTGTATTTGATGAGTGTAGGGGTTACAGTAGTTGATCTACCTCGAGATCGTAATGGCTAAACCCTAGATGTCTAGCCTGTATGAATTCTAATAGCCTCTACAAACTAAACCCTCCGGTTTATATAGACACCGGAGGGCCTAGGGTTGTACAGAGTCGGTTTATAGAGAAAGGAAATTATACATCCGGACATTAAGCTTGCCATCCATGCATAAGAGAGTCATACCCGGACACGAGAGAAGGTCTTCTACCTTGTATCTTCGCGGCCCATCAGTCCGGCCCATATCAAATAGCCCGGATGTCACAACCCTAGAATTTGTCTGTCATTAGTTGCATCAAGGCATTCATGCATCATGTTTGAAGTTCATGAAATTTGAAATGGGGAGGACCAAGCCCTAGCACCAAAGCAATGCAAATAGGTTCAACTTCAAAATATTTTTCAAAGAACCCAAATTGGTTTGCAAAAATGTTCATGATTAATGGAAAAGGGTGAAAACCATTTCCAGAGATGATGGATATTTTTCCAAGACATTTTTGGATTTTTGAGTAAACCATATTGTATTTGACTTTGGGCATTTAAATACTATAAATAATTTAAATGTTCAAATAAATGTTGGAAATTGTTAAGGGTCACTGAAATAATTCAGAAAGCACCCATAATTGTTTCTAGGATTTTATTAAATGATTTGATATTTTAAATCAAATCAAAAACAAATTGCAGAAAATAGAAAAGAGGAAACAGAGAGAGAGAGAGAGTACTTACCTGGCGCCTACCTGTGCGGCCTGCTGCAGAAGCCGGCCCAGCCCACCACTGCAGCCCTCCGTCGTCTTCCTCCCCTCGCCCCGAAGCAGCTGCGTGCTCGCACGCGCACGGCCGCGCAGCCACCTCCTGCTTGCCGACGAGCCCCTGGACGCGTGGACGACTCCCGCAGGCCGTCCCGATCCCGCTGACCGTTTCGCTCACTCTCTCCCCCTCGACCCTCCCTCCTCTGCTCCCTCTCTCCCGCCCGGACCAAACGGAGCCGCCGCCACCGACGAGCTCCCTCGCGGCCACCGCCACCCCCACGCCTCACCGACGCTCCAGGGAGCTCCGCCTCGATCCCCTCTTCCTCCCCACCGAGCCAAGCCCCTCGGGAAGCCCTGCATCGCCTCCACGCCATCGTCTTCGTCCTCGACCGCCGCCGATGGTCGCCGTCGATTCGCCGCCGTTCATACTTCCCCGAGCTTGCTGACCCTCCCTGCATGATCCCCGTGAGCCCCTGCTTCGTTTCCCCCTAACCCCATGTCCGATTTCGAGCTCTAGCCGCCCCCTCTACCAGAGCCGAGACGCTCCGCCGCACGGGCTCGTCGCCGGCGAAACCCCGGTGACCATTTGGTCACGGGCGTGCACCCGTTGTGCTTGCCGCGACCCGTAGAGCCCCTCCAGCGCCTCAGCTCCCTCGTTTGTGAGCAGCAGCGTCGAAATGCCTGACGCCCGAACTCCGGCCGCCGCCAGGAGCCCGTTTCCGGCGAACCCCGGCCTCCCTGTGCCCAGCTGCGTGCGCCACTAGATGCGCGGGAGCACGGGCTCCCTCTTGGTGCCCTCAGCGCGACCAGCCGCGGGCTGTAGCGCCATCCCGAGCAACTCCGGTGAGGTCCCGCCGTCGCCATGGTCGCCGGCGTCACCAGCCGACGTGGCCGCGTGATTAGCACTAATCACGTCCAGCTAACCCTCCCCAGAGCCGCTGACGTATGGGCCCCACGCCCTTATTTAATCCTTATCATTTTCTGTTAAGTCTTAACCTAACCACCGTGGGCCCACACGTCAGTTTTGACCAAGCTGACGTGGCTGTTGACCTGGTCCCACCTGTCAGTGAGCTAAGCAGCCCTGTGACACCGACGTGTGGCCCCCACACGTCAGGTTTGACTTGGACCCGCCCTATTGACCTGATGACGTCAGGGTGATGTCATACTGACGCAGTAAATGTTTTCTGGAGTTTTTAAATAAATCAGAAATGATTTATTTATTTCAGAAAATATCCAAAACTTCGAAAAATCATATAAAATCAACCATAACTCCAAATTAAATAATTTATATATGAAAAATTATCAGAAAAATTCAAGGAATCCATCTGTACCATTTTCATGCATGTTTGAACAATGGTTGTCCTCTGTTTTGGACAAAATAAATAAAGGGCATTTAAATAATCATATATGGAGTTGGAATTTGAATCATGTATTCAAACCAACTTCATTTAAATCATAGCTAAGTGCATTAGCCCAAAACACATTCATATTGCCATGTCATAGCATGCATCATATTGTCGCATTGCATTGATTGTGTTTTTCCTTGTTTGCCGGTAATTGTCCCCTCTCGATAGACGTGTACCGGCGATGTGATCGATGACACCGACGAAGAGCTATATTATCTTCAGAAGTGCCAGGCAAGCAAAACCCCCTTGTTCATTCCGATAAAATCCCACTCTCTCGCTCCTGCTCTCTTTTACTGCATTAGGACAACAACGATTCATCTGTTACTTGTTGCGGTAGCTGAACCCCTTTATCCTTTGCATGACCTGTCATTGCCACAGTAAATAGATGAAACCCACTAGCATGAGTAGGAGTTGTTTGAGCTCTGTTGTGCCTACTCATTCATGTTTGTTTGTCATGCCTGCTACTGCTTAGAGTTGAGTCAGGTCTGATTCATCGGGGATGAATCAGAGGCGTGTGAACATGTCCTACTGTGTGTGAGCTAAGTGTGTGAACACGATTTGGTAAAGGTAGCGGTGAGAGGCCATGTAGGAGTACATGGTGGGTTGTCTCATTGCGGCCGTCTTCAGGAACTGAGTTCTGTGTTTGTGATCCATGACCAGTTACTACCACACATTGGGTTCCGGTAACTCGACCCCTCTCGACTTATTAATCAACATGATCTCTGTCCAGGAGTTGCAGCTAGTTTCTGGTGTTTGTAGGTAGTGTTAGTAGTCTACCAAGTGGCACCCGGTACAGGTGGGCTTGGGACAGACTAGGCACAGTGGCACGGTGTACCAAGTGGCACCCGGATGGTGGGCCTGGGAACCCTGCTCACATTGTTTGGGGCCGTGAGCGACACCCCGGCCGGATCTCCTTGCGGATGGAACCCGAATAGGTGATAAACCTGGACTAGAGACTTGTTCGGTTAGTCAGGTCGTGGCCGACTCCCTCGCCCGGCTTCCGCTTGAAGGTTGCCGAGGTACATGACGTGTACAGGGCGATAAGTGGCGAAAGCGTGTGTGAAGAAGTACACCCCTGCAGGGTTATCATTATCTATTCGAATAGCCGGATTCCTCGGATATGGAAACTTGGACCCCTTGCATAGTTCATAGACAAGTGAAACTGGACACTCTAAAATACGCAAGATAAGCGTGAGTGCTATGGATGGCGTTCTCGTAGGGAGACGGGAGCGGATCCATAGTGGTGTATTGATATGGTGAATATGTGGACTCGTGTGCGCCACCTCAAAAGAGTTACTTGCAGTCGTAGTTCAAGTTAGCCACCGAGTCAAAGCTGGCTTGCTGCAGTTAAACTCCACCACCCCCTTTCTTGATAATGATGCATATGTAGATAGATCTGATGTCAGTCTTGCTGGGTACATTTGTACTCACGTTGCTTAATTTATGTTTTTGCAGAGAGACTTCAGTCTCACTAGTAGTTCCACGTGGACTTCGACGTTTAGCTTGTTACCGCAGCTACGATCTTGTGCCCTCGGCAGGATCTGGTAGATAGTCAGGCTTCTCAGCCTTTTTCATTTATAGTTGTGTGTACTCAGACATGTTAAGCTTCCGCTTGTGCTTTGACTTGTATGCTCTGATTGTTGAGTCATGAGACCCATGTTTGTAATATCTCGCTCCTCGGAGCCTAATAAAATACTTGAGTTGTAGAGTCATTTTGTGATACCATGTTGTATTTGCACATATCGAGCATATTGTGTGTATGTTATTGCAATGCTTGGTATGTGTGGGATCTGACTATCTAGTTGTTTATCCTTAGTAGCCTCTCTTACCGGGAAATGTCTCCTAGTGTTTCCACTGAGCCATGGTAGCTTGCTACTGCTCCGGAACACTTAGGCTGGCCGGCATGTGTCCTTCTTCGTTCCTGTGTCTGTCCCTTCGGGGAAATGTCACGCGATGAATACCGGAGTCCTGCTAGCCCGCTACAGCCCGGTTCACCGGAGTCCTGCTAGCCCAGTGCTACAGCCTGGATTCACTCGCTGATGACCGACACGTTCGATGCTGGGTCATGGATGCCTGTCCCTGTAAGTTAGTGCCACTTTGGGTTCACGACTAGCCATGTCAGCCCGGGTTCTTTGTCATATGGATGCTAGCGACACTATCATATACGTGAGCCAAAAGGCGCAAACGATCCCGGGCCAGGTAAGGTGGCACCCGTGGGAATACCGTGCGTGAGGCCGCAAAGTGATATGATGTGTTACATGCTAGATCGGTGTGACTTAGGATCGGGGTCCTGACACCGGACACCCGAGGACCCCTTACTCCAGGACTCCCTCACCAGGCGAGCACCACCTCTGCGCAACCCCACTCATCAGCCACTCCACGCGCTGACCCCACAACCGCTGACGTGGATCAGTGGAATCGCATTCGCGTGGGTATGTTTCCTCGTTCTAAAGGCGTATTTCGGTGCGGCTTAAACCAAGAATGCACTTTCCTATTCTGGAAAGTGTATTTCACCAAATACATTTTCTGTTTTTCCAATCAGGGAGTTATTTGTGAATTAATTTTATAGATAGGGTCCTAGCAGTCAAACCATCATATCTTTTTGCTCCCTACTCCAAAGGGTGTTGCTATGTGTCCGTCAGCATATGTATTGACATTATCCACCGCTTGGACAGCCGTTGGATCCCTGAGTTGTTAGCCATCCGATCTAGTGTGCGCGTCCCGCATGCCTCCCTCATTATTTCGGCAACATGCACATTGTTGCAAAAACAAGACAACAAACTTGCCCCCGGCCCTGAGAGAGCTGCGCCCAGCGCAGCGCCGCCGTCAACCCACCCCAAAATCAGCCCACCGTCGGCGTGCAGAAGCTAAGTTGAACTCTCTACAACACCATGGCGTACCAAATCGCGCGTCAGATGCTTGGATTGGATGCAAATCAAGCTCACCGAGGGGCCCAACTTGGAGACAGGCACAACCTCTACTCCAGCATGACGTCGACGAGCTCCCACGCCAGGCACTCCTTTGACCATATCTGCAAGTGAAGCTATGTTTCTGAAACATGCGTCGTGTTGCAATGCTTGGCCTCGTACGCTCTAACATCGTGTGCTCCTTCAACGCTTCCTGCAATCGAGGCTATGTTTCTAAAGCAAGACCCCTCTTGCAGAGGAAAAAAGATCTTCGCAGCCAAACTATCTTTTTTTGAAACAAGACCTCTGTTACAGAAACTTTCCAAAACTAAACCCTGTTGCTGAAAAAAAACTTCACCACCGAATCGTTTTTTTATTTATGAAACAAGATCTCTGTTGCAGAAACCTCTTAAAACAATATAGTTGTTGCAAAAAAGGGCTGCATAGGAGTTGTGGCCAGCGTGAGCGCTCGATCAAGATTGATGTGACGCCTATGCAGGCAGCGGACGCTGCACGTGCATCCACCAGCTGAAGGATAGCATTTTAGTACTCCAAATGAGGTGATTCCAAAGCCCATTTCTTTGTATCATCGAGCCTGTTCTGTTGGTATCATTTTCATGTTGTTTTCACATTCTGAATATGACCATCATGCCCTTGCCTTATTCAGCCCCCTCCGAGAGAGAACAGTTTCTGGGGATTCTTTCCACGAGCTTCTCGCACTTCTTCCCGATGAATCCCCCCACCCCCAGGCAAGCTACACCCTCCATTTGCATGATTACAATGCAGTGACATGGTTTACTTATTTAAACTTGCTTCAAATTTGCATCAGCTACCTATGACTTGTTCATGGCATTTCTCGGAGTGATATTTTGATCTTGCTATTGCCATGATGTTGCTTGGAGTTCTAGAACTAATATTTTGTAGATGATGTGGATGACATGTTGCCATTGGATTATTAGTGGCTATTATGATTATTTTCATGATGGTATTTGATATTATTCTTTGGAGTATTACTTTGGATATGATGTCATCATGTTGGTTTATGGTTAGCTATCTTGCTTTTGGTTATTGGATTAATAGTATCATGTTTCTTGGATTCATCATGATCTTAGTTAATATGTTACCCTCGGAGTATTAGGTTATGACCATATTATTCTCTGGATTATGTGTTGGATATTGCTATGACTTGGATTATAGGTGGATATATGATATCTGAGTATCAGTTATACATTGGGGATAAATTCTGTCATTTCATTGGTCGGGTGCCACCGAACCGGGCTTTTCCAGTGCAACCACATTTGCCTTTATGGGAAGGCCCTAATGCATTCTATTGTGATGCCTCTCGCCGGTGCCTCCAACTAGGGAAGGTTATGCATGCGCGCTGCCCTGGCCCAGTAGGCGGTGATAGCCTTGTGTGCCCGTTGTGGTTGTACCCAGGTTGTCCCCATTTGAGACTGTTTTGTTTTGCCACAACGATGGCCGTTGGATGTCCCGAGGTGACATCGGGGCCACCCATGACTTAGCCCAATGGGGAGTTGGTCGGAGTGGCCGGGAGAGTGTCATCGCTATAGACTGGTTTTGTTGGAATGTCGTTGGTCCACCCAGATGGGAGCAAGAGGCCATGGGTTCTGTGATGTGGGTACATTCTGCTAACCTCTGTAGAGTGTGTGTTCAATCTATCGATAGTCGCATCCTCGGTCATGGGCACAAGTTCGTACTAGGTCACACCGTTCGATCAACACTCACATGACGGAATGACTTATAGGTGATTTATATGTTGATATATTTGAGAAGTACAGCTTGGCATGATGATGATGAGGATATTGGGATGATCATTCAGTTTGTGATGTGGTCACGTGGTGATCACGTGGAGATATTGATCATGAGGTGATCGATGAGGATATTGGGATGATCATTCAGTTTGTGATGTGGTCACGTGGTGATCACGTGGAGATATTGATCACGAGGTGATCGAGGTGATTTATTGCTGGATAGCCAAGAGTGAGATGGTTCTTGAGATCTTGGTTCATCAATATTCTAGTAGTTCAAATCATGTTGAGTTATTGCTTCCACATCATAGTAGTTAATACTTTAACCTGCTAATGCTATGCTATTGTCTTGCCTTGATGCTTTTGGTTGTTGTGAGCTTGCAAGTACATTCAATATACTGACCTGGCGTGTCATGCCAGATTGCAGGTGATGCCGTGATTGAATGCTTGTTGAGTTTACCACGCATGAGAGCTAGATCGTGTCCTAGACAGAGTCCCTATGGAGTGGAGTTCACCACCTTCATTGTTGTTCCACTTCTAGAAGTATTCCGCTACTATGTGTTGTTCTGCTGCTAGCATAGAGCTACCTTAGCAAGCGTAGTGTCGCTATGTTGATGTGATCTTTTGTAACATCAGGCCCTTGTACCCTTACCGTTTGTAATAAGACTTGATTTGTTCCATGTCAAGTAGTGCCGTATTCCAGAAGACTTGATCTCTGGGCTGGAATATGGGGTGTTCCGGTTCCTCTGAGCCGGGGTGCCACAAGCTCTCAAGAGAAATTATTATGCAAATTTTTTATGCTCGACTTTCTTGTAATGATCAATACATGGTCGATATTTCTTGTAATGGTTCCTTGGTGAAGAAGACTATTGAATTCAGATGCGATCTTTTGGAAAGAATTAAACGCAACTCTGAAGACTGGGAACTCGATGAAGGCAAGGAGTCAGGTATACAACTTGAGTTTGGTAGTGTTAAAACTTTTATGGATACCGATGCTTTTCATAATTTTAGCACTAAATACGGACTTGACTCTGAGATAATAACTTCTTTCTGTGAATCATTTACTACTCATGTTGATCTCCCCAAGGAGAAGTGGTATTAATATCATCCACCTATTGAAGTAAAACTAGTAGATCCCACTTAAGCTAAAGCTAAAGAAGAAATTATTACTTATAATGTTGATCCAGTTATTCCTACTGCTTATATTGAGAAACCACCTTTCCGTGTTAGGATAAAGGAACATGCTAAGGTTTCAACTGTGGTTAATAAAAGTAATATTATAACACCTAGACTCTTTGAACAAATACAGTTGAACCTAATGTTGCTATGGTTAAAGATCTCTTGGTCGATAATATAGATGGGTATGTTATTCATTTATGTGATGAAGCTACAAGAATTGCTAAACCCGATACTAAAGATAAAAATAAACCTGTTGTTGGCATGCCTGTTGTCTCTGTTAGAGAGGTTAGAGATACAACCACACCACTTGGGATTGTTAGAGATGTTGAAGTCTTGGGTTGGAAAATAAAATACCCTATTGATTTTCTAGTTCTTGGTTCCCCGCTAGATCATTTTTGCCCCGTTATATTTGCTAGACCTTTCTTGAATACGGTTAACGCTAAGATTGATTGCACAAAAGAAACTGTTAGTGTTAATTTTGGTGATGTGTCTCATGAGCTTATTTTCTCAAAATTCCGTAGAAAACCTTGTGATAAATAATTACCTAGCAAGGATGAAATTATTGGTCTTGCTTCTATTGTCGTGTCTCCCACTGATCTGATTGAAGAATATTTGCTAGACCATGAAAATGATATGCATATGAATGAAAGAAACAAAATAGATGAGATATTCTTTAAACAAATGCAAATTTTGAAACACAATTTGCCTGTTGAGACTCTTGGAGATCCTCTTCCTCCCAAGAGTTATCCCGTGTTTGAGCTTAAGCAATTACCCGATACATTGAAATATGCTTACCTTGATAAAAAGAAAATATATCCTGTTATTATTAGTGCTAACCTTTCAGAACGTGAAGAAAAGAGATTATTGAAAACTCTGAGGAAGCACCGTGCTGCTATTGGATATACTTTTGATGATCTTAAGGGCATTAGTCCCACTCTATGTCAGCAGAAAATTAATATGGAACCTGATGCTAAGCCCGTTGTTGATCACCCGTGCCATTAAATCCTAAGATGAAGGAAGTGATAAGAAATGTAATATTAAAACTTCTGGAAGCATGTATAATCTATCCTATAGCTGATAGTTGATGGGCAAGTCTTGTTCATTGTGTTCCTAAGAAGGGAGGTATTACTGTCGTATATAATGATAAAAATGAACTAATCCCACAAAGAATTACAACAGGTTATAGGATGGTGTCGGCGTTCTGTGAACGGGGGTACCCAGACTTGCCTGCCTGCGGCCCACAGCATGGCTCCATCGATGGCCTGGTACGGCTGAACTTTAGCATCGACAACTCAAGACCCTCATGAGGGGCCAAGCCTGGCAAGGTGGATGACACCAAGACCTCCGCGAGGAGCGGCCTCCTCAGGCTGGATCCTGAGGAGCAGAGATTTCTATGCAAGCTTCACCTCGTGAGGTTCGGATGACGTGAGCCTTCACGACCAAGGCTAGGCGGGCGCCAACAGGCGCAGTGTACCATTTTCCTCTTTGGTGCTAAGGAGGCAAGCACATGCGCAGAGTCCTGAGGAATCAACCAAAGGTTTCCATTCCGGTGCAACAAGACCAAGACCTCCAGGACGACAGGACGGAGGTCATCACCAAGCCCACCACAGTGTCACGACCAAAGGCTTTTGCAGGCGAAGACTACTTTTTTAGGATAACATGTGCTAGTTTTCTCCCTTCAAATTTGGCCATTGTGGGATCCCTTCCCGCCTTCATTAGGGAAGAGGACCAATGCCACTATAAATAGGGCCTAGCCACCACCATAGACCGGATCCGAATCTCGGAGATATTCCTCTCCCACAAGCTCACGAACACTCCTCCTCCCGAGGTTGTTCTCCTACTGTAATAGTTCATCTCCAGCCCCTCGAGGCTAATCCACCACAAAGCAGGAGTAGGATTTTACACCGCAAGGTGGCCCGAACCTAGGTAAACTACTGTGTCATGTTTCCTTCCTGTTCATCAAGCTAGGCCTAGATATTAGCGAGTAGGCAGACTGGGGAGGTTGAGTTATTCACACGCATCCCAAAGTTCGAACCGATCTTAAGGGTTTGCGGAAACCAAAATCAGACAGAGGGTAATTGATTTTAGAAAAATAAACAAAGCTACTAGGAAAGATCATTATCCTCTAGCATTTATTGATCAAATTCTAGAAATACTATTAAAACATACACATTTATATTTTCTAGATGGATACTATGGTTTTTCCCAAATACCTATGTCATAAGAGGATCAATAAAAAACTACTTTTACATGCCCTTTTAGTACTATTGCTTGGAGACATATGCCTTTTGATTTATGCAATGCACCTGCTACCTTTCAAATTATGTGTGATGCTAGTGATTATGTTGTTGGTGTTGTTATAGGACAAAGAGTTTATAAGAAACTAAATGTTATCCATTAAGCTAGCAAAACTCTAGACAGTGCTCAAAGAAATTATGCTACTACTAAAAAATAAATTTTAACAATTGTGTTTGCTTGTGATAAATTCAGATCTTATATATAGTTGACTCTAGAGTAATTGTTCACACTTAGCATGCTGCTATTAACTAACTTATGGACAAGAAAGATGCTAATGTCGGAATTTTGGGACCGGGGGTACCTAGACTCGTCTGCTTGTGGCCCAGTGAGCGGCGTCATTAAAAGCCCGGTACGGCCCAACTCCAAAGCTTCAAGAGCAAGACCCTTGTGGGGGGGCCCGCCTCACGAGGCGAATGATGACAAGGCCACCCGAGGAGCATCCCCCCAAGCCTGCCTCCATAGGAGCGGGCATCTCTAGATAGGTGCCCACCTCGCGGGGCACGTGATGACATGGGCTATGATGACCAAGGCCAGGAGGGTGCCAGCGGGCGCAGTCCAGGGCAGTTTCCTCTTTGGTGCTAAGGAGGCAAGGGCTTACGCAGGTTCCCAAGGTATCCTCCAAAGGTTTCCATTCTAGTGCAGCAAGACCAAGACCACTGGCTCGATAGGGCGGAGGTCATCGTCGAGCCCATCACTACGTCACGACGAGAAGCTTTGTAGGCTAAGACCACCTTTAGTCAGGATAGGGTGTACTCTTGTCTCCTTTCAAATTGGCCGTGGTGGTATCCCTTCCTGCCTAAGCTATGAGGGATGAGGACCAAGGCCACTATAAATATAGTTTAGTCTCCACCTTGGGAAGGATCGAACCCTTCGTCCACTGAGCACTCCTGAGGCAACTCGCACTTGTACTAGTTCATATCCATCCTCCTCATGAAGCAAACCACCACAAAACATGAGTAGGGTTTTACACCGCAAGGTGCGCGGTCACTGTCGGCGTCGATTACATATCAAGAAAGCAAAGCCCTCAACTCAAAACTATTCTTTATTACATATCTCACGGAGTCGATTACATAGATAGAGATCAAAGCAAAAATCAAAGCTAGATCATACTAAATTTTTATTCTACTAGATCAAGAGATAGCCAAAAGGATCGAACTAAGAAGAACGATAAAGATAAAGATGTGGTGATGATACGATACCGGGACACCTCCCCCAAGCTTGGCAGTTGCCAAGGAGAGTGCCAATACCCATGTATTAAAACTACTAGGGAAAAGCGTAGTAGTAGCGTGGGTTTAATGCCTATTAGTAGCACAGAGAACCGCGCTACTAGTAAGGCGCTACAACTATTACTTAGCAGTAGCATGTGCGGCACACGCTACTACTAAGGCATATAGCCGCAACGCGTGTTTACTCCACCACTACTGCTAATCTAACTAGTAGTAGCATGTTTCCTGTCCATCACTACTAGTATTTTTTATTTTTTTATTCTTAGTGTATTTATATGCCGTTATACAAATTTTGGTATAATACCGATTATGAGGTTGTTATATCAATATGTCCATAACAGTGTGTCAAATGAATGTGGATTAGCTTCAAGTGGAGGCAACATGTGGTGCATGTCAAAAGTATAATACTAATCCAAACTTGATCTAGTTTGGACTAGTAGTACTTTCGATGTGCACAACATGTTGCCTCCACTTGAATCTAATCCACCAATACAAGCTATTTAATCATCATCATAGTCATTACCACCAATAGTAGCTATTTAATCATCATATTCATAGTGTAGCACACATCATCATCTTCAAACTCATTCTAGCTAGCTAATCACCACCAACACTAGCTGCGGTGGCTATCTAATCACCACCAACACTAGCTAATAATAATCATCATAGTCATTACCACCAACACTAGCTATTTGATCATCATAACTCATTTCTAGCTAGCTAATCACTCCCGCTTCTCTCTCTCAGGTAAAATAGCATAAAACATGTGTAGCACTCCTGCTTCATCATGTTGGAGCATGCAGATGAACCTATCTCCTAATCGTGGGTTGCGCTTCTGATTGCTGCCCCTAGTACTTCTCTGCGATCGTTCACAATTTTGATCTAATCTTTCACTATTAAGCATTCCTCCCTTTTAGAAATCCTGAATGCACTAAAGTGCATTGTAGGATGTCTTGGCCGTAAGCTAACCATTCTCATGCGACCTTTAGTCTCGATTCAATGAGGCACACATTCATCAGGAGTCCCTGTTGAAGAACATCGTATAGTAACATACTTAGCAATGAAGTTTAGCTTAAAAAATAATGTATGAAAAAGATGCATTGAGGACAAATAGTAAACATTTTACCATCTTTCCTAAACAGATGTGACTGTAGTTCACTACGAACACTATTGCTCACATGTTTTGAGTACTAAGATTTTTAAGTCCAGGAAAATAATTTGTCTTGACAATATGAAGATCCTCAAGCATTGAAACATAATGACCTATCTCCTCGCAGTTTAGTTCAGCCCGGGACAATGGACGGTCATGTCTACCAAGCGTCGGACATGTTTGCTTGAATGGAAATAAGCTGTCAATAGAAATTAGTTGTCAACTATTTTTGAATAAACAATATCGAAGACATAAATATGGTTGAGAAACTCACATAATGGTATAATTGGAGGCATCTTCACATCGACCCATATGTCGATATTACCTTCAATATCATCTTCCGGACGAATATCAAAGGTGATAACCATATCAGGCTCAAATGCATAAGTCTTGCATAGTGCTTGCCAAGTTTTGCATTCAAAATAGGTGTAGGTGTCTGCGTTGTATAATTTTGCATGAAAAGTATAACCACACTCGGTCTTCAAGTAAACTAGGACTGAAACCTATCTTATCCAAGACAAAAACTCTTGCATGGCAGGGGATATGCTAGTAGAATAGTAAAAGATTTAAATTATAAGTTGAAGCAAATGAAGCAGATGTCATGCTTATTTACGAAAAAAGACTTGTCATTGTGACTTACTGTATCCACGTCGAAGTTCTCGTCTAGCTTGATTCTGTCGCACAGGCCGCGCTCGTCTTCGCAGTATTCACAAATACCAAAATCCTTTTCATCGTCAGACATTTCCTATGTTCATAGTTGAAGCATTAATTGAAAATCAATCGAAGGCAACTACCAGGATAGTCAACAGACAAATCCGGGGCACTCGATATTTCCTACATATTCTGGCACAAGTCATGCCAAAATTCATGGAAAAATCCGGCATGACCTTTGCTAAAATAGGACATATCGAGCGCCTGAAATTTTCCGGAACAGAAATGAATCAACACTCCGACAAAACATAGGCCACTCGGAGGTGTAACTTGCAAACATGACCGGCCACTTGGGCAAGCACAAATCCTATTTGAGCAACACAAGATATACATTTCAAAATATCTTATAGGACTCATATTGACATGAGCATTCAATAAGCAAAACCAAATTGTAAAATAAATAAGTATTCAAATTAGCATGCATTCAATAAGCAAAAGTAAATCATCTCATGCGTCCGTACCTCATCGAATATTATCACTAATACATCCCGAATAGTATCATACATATAACATTACTAATACAACTAAAAACCTAGCACACGACGGGTATCGGCGCGGGCAGTGGACACCCAAAGAGAAGGAACCATCACAGGATCATCGCTCAGTGAGATCCCTAGAGAACCTGCCAGGTATTGGAGAACATGTGCTCCAATGCAAACAAGTAGCGACGGACGTGCGCGTCCTCCTCGATGAAAGGGTGACGTACCACCTCCACGGGGTCCTCAAGCCTCTACACCGTCACTAGCCCACGCGACCGCCACCAAAGAAGGTTTGGGTCTATGATGGGCTGGCTCCTCACCAAGATGCGCCCCCCCGGTAGGTAGCGCCTCCCAGTACCATCCCAGCGGAGCCCAGTCCCGGACATGGCCCATCTGGTCAAGCAGGTGTCCTCCGCCGAGTCGACGATGAGGATGCGGGATAGGCATCGTCGACGTCGATGCGGGAAAAATTTCTTTAACTAAAAAATAACAACAAATGTGACATGTTCAACTAGTTCTATTAATTCAACTAGTTCTTACTAAAAATAAACTTACTATAAATAAAAATAAACTAGTACCTAATTAGTACCTACTCCTTCCATCCCATAATATAAGAGAGTTTTTGACACTACAGTAGTGTCAAAAACGCTCTTATATTATGGGACGGAGGGAGTAGTTCCTACTATCAAATTAGTACCTAGGAACTACTGCCCTAATTACTGTCTAATTTGATGAACCTAGGGGGTGGAAAGTGGTAGCGGATATTCCAATTATCCAACTTAAAAGTGAAACAAGTGGTCAAATTTTACCCGTTTTATTATGCATTACAATAGTGTTTATTCATCATCTAAGAAAACATCCGAGCTGCATCCATATCCGATAACATCCGCATCCGATTCGTTTCCACCCATAGATGAACCCTAACTAATTTGATGCATCTAATTTGATGAAATGTAGGCAGAGGTATGGGAGGGAGAGGAGCAGGCGTGCTCACCTCGGGTGCCTGCAGCGAGGGAGGGGCAGGCGGCGTCGAGGTCAGGGTCGGGGCTCGGGCGCGCGGCGGAGGGCGGCGTCGAGGTCGGGGTTGGGGGCGGCGTTGATGTAACACCCCGGATGTAATTTACCTTATTTGTATTCCAACTCTTGCCATTTTCAGCACTAAGTTATTTTATTTCCTCGTTGTCGGGTTTTTGTCTCCATGTGTTTTGTCTTTGTCTTGCATCTCATATCATGTCATCATGTGCATTGCATTTGCATACGTGCTCGTCTCATGCATCCGAGCATTTTCCCCGTTGTCCGTTTTGCATTTCGGCGCTCCTATGTCCTCCGGTGTCCCTTTCTACCTCTTTCCGTGTGTGGGGGGTTAAACATTTTTGGGTTGGACCGAGACTTGTCATGCGTACTTGGTTTAATACCGGTAGACCGCCTGTCAAGTTTCGTGCCATTTGGACTTTGTTTGATACCCTAACGGTTAACCGAGGGACTGAAAAGGCCTCGTGTGTGTTGGAGCCCAACACGCTTCCAAAACTGGCCCAAAACCCACCTAAACCCTCTACATCACCTAGGCCGTTCGATCACGATCGCGTGGCCGCAAACCGCACCTCATTTGGAGCTTCCTAGCTCCCTCTACCTCTATTTGAAGACCACCGCCGACGCCACCCCGTCCTTCCTCCGGCCCCGGCGACCTCATCCCCGGCCGGCCTCCTCTCTTCGGCGACCCCATCTCCGACCAGCGAACATAGGACTCCGTGCCTGCTACAGTACTGCTACAGTGCTCGAGATCCAGATCCATTTTGCCTCGGTTGACTTTTTCCTCCCGAAACCCTAATATTTTGCATAGTTTGACATGCCATAACTTCCTCATCATAGCTGTGATTCGTGCGTGTAGCATATCAAAATGTTCGCCTCGACGAGTACATCATTTAATCTCATTGCATCATTTTCATTTGAGCTCATATTGATGCCCAAAATGCTGTTGGAAGAGGGCTATGTGATGATTATTTCAGATCTGTTTAAGGAAATGGCCTTTTGTCATTTTTGCCATGATTAATGTCTGCATGTTATGATCCCGAGCTCTACATGTGTTTTGATGTATGCCATGCCATCTTTACAAGGGTGTATGCCATGTATTTTTGTGATCTTTGTGGTGACTAGCACAGGCATGCAATGTAGCTTACTCGATGATGCTGATTTCAGGGACTTAAAATTTCACCAAGTCCTTGTCCAGTTATTGTTTTATGCCATATGTTCATGTTGTTTCCTAGTGATCCATGCATCTTTTGGGCATGATCAGTAAGGATGTTTTGTAGATATTGTGGTGCTCTTTCCATCCATGTATTTTTTTGCATTTATGGAGCACCCTAGATTGAGTCAATCGAGCTCTACTTTTTATATAAAATGTTCCTGGCAGATTGTTAACATGTTTTGCAATTTTGCCAAGCTTGTTGTTTTTGATCTGGGCATGCTATGATGTTGCTCTTGCCATGTATAGCTTCTATGACAGGTCTAGTTGCTGGGTGTGTGCTTAGTTTGTCATGCAATGGCTCTTAGTGAGTGCATCGAGCTTGTAAACATGCCTACTCGTTATCTGTTTTGCCATGCTCCAGTTTTTCACCAAGTCTGAATCTGTTTATGTTATTGCTATGTTCACATGCTTGCAATTTTATTATCTTATCCCTTTTGGCTCATGGTCACTAAGGGACTTTTGTTATATGCTTTGAGTACCTTCATGCCATGCCTTGCTTTGCCACGATATGTTCCTATAGCATTTAGTTATTGTGCTCTAAACATTGCTTCCTGATGATAAATTCCTGACATGCTGTTAATTTCACAAAGTCTGAAACCTGTTATCTTTTGCACTTTTTCCATGCTTGCTTGAACCTGTTAATGAGTCAATTAGCCGTAGCTCAGTGTTCTTATTTTGTCAAGCATCATGAGTGGATCCCTGCCATTTATTTTGTTGTCATGTTGGAGTGCTGTAGTATGTTGTTCTTGATGCATTTAGAAGGCTACTTGCTGTTTATTGCAGACCGGTGCCATATTTGTTTTGCTTGCCATTTCCAAACCGTGCATCCGATTCCGGTGATCTTTATATCAATTTCAACCGAAATCAACTCCTCTTTCCAGTGGCACTCTTGGATTTCCAAGTTGTGGCCAGGTTCAATCATTCCTTTCCAAATCTTGCATATGCATCACATATCACATCCCGCATATCATACCATGTTTTGCATCATGTTGCTTGAGCATTGCACGTGGTTGATTGTGTTCCATTTGTTTGTTGTTCTTGCTTGGGTAGAGCCGGGAGACGAGTACGTGAACGATGAGCCCGTTGAGTACGCTTACAAGGATCAAGGCAACTCTGAGAACTTTGCAGGCAAGATGACCATACCCTTGAAATCACTTCTATCTTTGCTTGCTAGATGCTCGCTCTTTTGCTATGCCTATGCTACGATACCTACCACTTGCTTATCATGCCTCCCATATTGCCATGTCAAACCTCTAACCCACCATGTCCTAGCAAACAGTTGTTTGGCTATGTTACCGCTTTGCTCAGCCCCTCTTATAGCGTTGCTAGTTGCAGGTGAAGATTGGAGATCGTTCCTTGTTGGAACATGTTTATTGTTGGGATATCACCATATTATCTTGATTATCTTAATGCACCTATATACTTGGTAAAGGGTGGAAGGCTCGGCCTTATGCCTGGTGTTTTGTTCCACTCTTGCCGCCCTAGTTTCCGTCATATCGGTGTTATGTTCCCGAATTTTGCGTTCCTTACACGGTTGGGTTATAATGGGAACCCCTTGACAGTTCGCCTTGAATAAAACGCCTCCAGCAATGCCCAACCTTGGTTTTACCATTTTCACTAACAACCTAGCCTTTTCCCTTTGGTTTCCGGAGCCCGAGGGTCATCTTTACTTTAACCCCCCCGGCGAGTGCTCCTCTGAGAGTTGGTCCGAACTGAGCTGCCTGCGGGGCCACCTCGGGAAAACTTGAGGGTTGGTTTTACTCATAGCTAGTCTCATCTGAGTGTGCCCTGAGAACGAGATATGTGCAGCTCCTATCGGGATTTGTCGGCACATTCGGGCGGTGTTGCTGGACTTGTTTTACCATTGTCAAGGATGTCTTGTAACCGGGATGCCAAGTATAATCGGATTGTCTTGGGAGAAGGAATATCCTTCGTTGACCGTGAGAGCTTGTGATGGGCTAAGTTGGGACTCCCCTGCAGGGATTTGAACTTTCGAAAGCCGTGCCCGCGTTTATGGGCAGATGGGAATTTCTTAATGTCCAGTTGTAGATAACCTGAAACTTAACTTAATTAAAATGCACCAACCGCGTGTGTAACCGTGATGGTCTCTTCTCGTCAGAGTTCGGGAAGCGAACACAGTGTTGGAGTAATGCTTGTCGTAGGTTGTTCTAGGATCACTTCTTGATCATAGTTGTTCGACCGTGCTTTTGCCTTCTCTTCTCTCTCTCGTTTGCATATGTTAGCCACCATATATGCTAGTCGCTTGCTGCAGCTCCACGTCATACCTTTGCCTTACATATAAGCTTAAATAGTCTTGATCGCGAGGGTGTGAGATTGTTGAGTCCCCGTGACTCACATATTACTTCCAAAACCAGATGCAGGGACCGATGATACCGTTCCAGATGATATGACCAAGCTCAAGTGGGAGTTCGATGAAGACTCTCGTCGTTACTACGTGTCTTTCCCAGATGATCAGTAGTGGTGCCCAGTTGGAGCGATCGGGGACTTTGTCGCATTTGGGGGTTGATCTTTATTTTGGTTCCGTAGTCGGACCTTGAGTGTATTGGATGAATGTAATGACTTATTTATGTATTTGTGTGACGTGGCGAGTGTAAGCCAACCATGTATCCTTTCCCCTTTATTTATTTACATGGGTTGCTGTGACGATTACCTCACTTGCGACATTGCTTTCAATGCGGTTATGCCTCTAAGTCGTGCTTCGACACGTGGGAGATATAGCCGCATCGAGGGCGTTACAAGTTGGTAATCAGAGCCTTCCCCGACCTTAGGAGCCCCCTGCTTGATCGAATCGTTGGCGTTGTTGAGTCTAGAAAAATGTTTTGAGTCATTTAGGAATTATATATCGGAGAGTTAGGAATTCTTTTTACTCCTCAGTCCCTTCGTCGCTCTGGTGAGGCATCCTGACCTAGAGTTTTGACTCTTCTCTTCTCAAATTTCACTAAAATTTTTTTTGGATCACGCGGGTATCTTGGAATCGTTCTGATGGTTTTGTGACGAGAACATTGTTCTTGGTGCTTCCTGACATTTAGGTGCTGTGGCAGTATCCCGGGGAGTTGAGCTCCGAGGTGTTGTCGTCACAATTTTATCATTGAGATTCTGGAATACCTGAGTTTCGCCGACATCAAAAATCTCTTTTATGCAGTTGTTGGTGAGATAACCTCGACGCCACCCAGTACTGGGGCGGGAGTTCGGGAGTATTGCCATAACTCGTATAACGAATGCTTTTTGAAGGTTGAGGTAAATGATTTTCGAAGGTTTCTGGGTTATGTGTTAAAGGATGGATACAGCTGGACGTAGGATTTGCTAGCTTTGGGTGAGATATTATGCTTCCCCTGTATCCCCAACACCTGATTGCATAACCGGAAAGGTTCGGGAGTTTCATAGGTGGGAATTCTTGTAGCTCTAGTTCTTCTTCCGCGAATATTTGGTTTGGGATTGGGTAATCCTCACCAAGTATTTGTTCTTGTCCGTACCTTGTTGTTTTATTCTTCTACCTCTATCTAAGTGGATTCTCAATTTATGGAAATGTGACCATTTCAATAGGAATGCATTCGTTCATTTTGTTCGGATGTGAAGACTATAAGTTGCAATTTCTATCCGTTTGATTCAGCTTTAAATTTTTGTCTGTCAAGATGCTAACGGATGTCACCCTCTTCATGACGGCTCCTTCTAAGGGCCAGAATCAGAATCAGGATCCGCCACCACCACCTCCACCTCCGGAGCATGGCAAGCTGTGATGGCCGTTACCAATGCAAACACACAGCTGATCATGCAAATTCTGCAAGAGCGCAACCAAGGCCATGGCAACGATCAGAATTAGTTTGCTACACTCAACCAGTTCCTTGCTAACCAGCCAAAGACCTTCAGCAACTGTGTCGAGGCCTCAGACGCTGATGATTGGCTCGTGGATATCTGCAAGCATATCAAGTGAAGTAACGTCAGGCCTGAGGACTTTGTCAAGTTTGCCTCCTTCCAACTCAAAGACCAAGCTGCAGAATGGTTTCAGCAATACAAAGATTCTAGAGGAGGCAGTGTGATTACCTGGGATGAATTCCGTCAAGACTTCAAAGCTCATCACATTCCTCAGAGTGTTGTTGAAAGAAAGCGTGAGGAATTCCACAACCTGAAGCAAGGCAGCTTGTCTGTTTACCAGTAGAACATTCTGTTGAAGAGGCTCGCTCATTTCGCCAAGCAGGACATCCTTGACGAGAAGAGCATGCTTTATCAGTTCAGGGGTAGCCTCAGAGAAGAACTCCTACTAGCTCTCGTCCTTTTTGAGCCGAAGAAGTACGATGAGTTCTACAATATTGCAATGAAGCAAGATACTGCTCAACTCAAGTGCGGTGCTTCCAAGAAGCGAGTCAGAGATGCTACTCCTTCTTCCTCAACTCAAGTGGCTAAGCAGCAAAAGTATTGGCTGCCTCCTCCTCCGTCCCGTCAGCCTTATCAGCAGAAGAGCAAAGGTGGCAATGGATCTTCCCACCCACCCAACCCAGGCTTTCAGAACAAGACTTCATCTCAAGCTCCAAGATCAAGTGCTCCGTATCCCCGTCCGCTCTCGGAGGTCACATGGAAAAAGTGCTAACAGAGAGGTCACTATGCCAAAAAATGCTTCAATTAGAGGCGTCTTCCTCCTCCTCCTCCTGTGAGATCTGCTAGCAATGCAGCGGTCAAGCATAACCCCGAGCACGCCAAGGTTAACTTGTTGAATGCAGCTCAGGTAGAGGACTCGTCAGATGTCATCATGGGTAACCTTCAAGTTAACGATGTTCCAGCAAAAGTTCTTTTTGACTCTAGTGCATCGCATTCTTTCATGTCATTCCCATTTGCATCGGAGCACAATTTTGGCACTAAGGCTTTACCTAAAGCATTGCAAGTTGTTTCTCCGGCTAAGCATCTGAGTTCTAGCATGATGGTCCCGGATATTTCTATCATGATGAGTGATTTCTAGTTTCTGGCTTCTCCAATGATCCTTGGTAACTCGGATATTGATCTTATTCTAGGAATGGACTGGCTTTCTAAGCACAAGGCTTAGCTTGATTGTGCTGCCAGGAAGATTCAATTGACTCATTCGTCTAAGGATGTAATCGTCTTTGCCGCTCGAGATAATACCATCCGACTGTTTTCTCTCAATGAGAAGGGCGAGCTAGATGCCTCTCTCAAATTCCATTCGTTTGTGAATATCAAGACATCTTTCCAGAAGAGCTTCCAGGAATGCCTCCACACCGGCCAGTTGAATTCTTCATCGATCTTGAGCCTAGCACGGAACCTGTTTG
This sequence comes from Triticum aestivum, assembly GCF_018294505.1. Taxonomy (NCBI): domain Eukaryota; kingdom Viridiplantae; phylum Streptophyta; class Magnoliopsida; order Poales; family Poaceae; genus Triticum; species Triticum aestivum. Next base: position 294,147,538 of record NC_057797.1, on the reverse strand, counting down.
CAAACGTCCGTACAAGCTTGGACCTGAAGAGTTGAAGCAGCTGAAGAAGCAACTCGATATTTAAGAGCGAAGGGGTCTCATCCGACCAAGTTCTTCTCCATCGGGTTGTGGTGTTCTTTTTGTGAAGAAGAAGGATGGAACGGACCGACTCTGTGTCGACTACCGTCCATTGAACAAGAAGACTATAAAGAACAAGTACCCACTTCCCAACATCAATGAGCTGTTTGAACAACTCAAAGGTGCTCAAGTATTCTCCAAGCTTGATCTCCGTATGGGCTATCATCAGATTCGCATTCGTGAACAAGATATTCCCAAGACAGCATTCAGAACAAGCTATGGTTCATGTGAATACTCTGTCATGTCTTTCGGCCTCGTTAACGCTCCTCCGACATTCTCTCGCATGATGAACTTCATCTTCAACGCCTACACAAATGACTTTGTCTTGGTCTACCTCGATGACATTTTTGGTATTTTCCAAGAACAAGGAGGATCATGCCAAGCACTTAGGTTTGGTGCTGGATAAGCTCAGAGAACATCAGTTCTATGCCAAGTTTTCAAAGTGCGAGTTTTGGCTCGATGAGGTTCTCTACCTTGGGCATATCATCTCTGCCAAGGGCATAGCGATGAATCCTGAGAAGGTGTCTGCAATTGTGAATTGGGAACCACCTCAGAATGTGAAGCAACTCCGCAGCTTCCTTGGTCTCACAAGCTATTGTCGAAGGTTCGTCCAGAACTTCCTCAAAGATCGCGAAGCCTCTTTCCAACCTTCTCCAGAAGCACATGAAGTACGTCCGGTCTCCTGAATGTGACATCGCTTTCAACACCGTGAAAGAGAAGTTAGTCACTGATCTAGTTCTGACACCTCCTGATGAATCCAAACCGTTTGAGGTCTTTTGTGATGCTTCCCTTCAAGGTATTGGTGCAGTGTTGATGCAAGAGAAGAAAGTTGTGGCATATACCTCTCGCCAGTTGAAGCCCAACAAAAAGAACTACCCCACTCATGACCTCGAGTTGGCTGCAGTTGTGCATGCTCTTTTAACTTGGAGACATCTCTTATTGGGAAGAAAAGTGGACATCTTCACTAATCATAAGAGTCTCAAGTACATCTTCACTCAGCCTAATCTCAACCTCAGGCAGACTCATTGGGTCGAAATGATTCAAGAGTATAATCCGAGTATCGAATATACTCCAAGCAAGGCCAATGTAATTGCTGATGCATTGAGCAGGAAGGCTTACTGCAACAGTTTGATTCTCATGCCTTACCAACCCGAGCTTTGTGAAGCTTTCCGCAAACTCAATCTGCAAGTTGTTCCTCAAGGATTTCTGGCCAACCTTCAAGTCTCTCCTACTTTGGAAGATCAGATTCGTGAAGCTCAACTTCTTGATGCTATGGTGAAGAAGGTGAAGATTGGGATTGCCAAGAGTCAACCTAAGTACAAGTTCTATCGTCTGGATGGCAAGCGTACTCTATTCTTCGAGGATCGCATTGTTGTGCCTAAAGGTGACCTTCGTAAAGTCATTCTGAACGAGGCTCACAATTCACTACTCTCTATCCACCCTGAAAGTACAAAGATGTACCATGACCTCAAGCAGTCGTATTGGTGGACTCGAATGAAGTGTGAGATTGCTCAGTTCGTGAATGAATGTGATGTCTGCAGAAGAGTGAAGGCAGAACACCAACGACCAGCTGGTCTCCTCCAACCTCTTGCCATTCCAGAATGGAAGTTTGACCACATTTAGATGGACTTCGTGACTGGATTTCCAAATTCCAAGTGTGGCAATGATGCTATCTTCGTTGTCATCGACAAACTCACTAAAGTGGCTCATTTCCTTCCTATCAAAGAATCTATCATAGCAGCTCAATTGGCAGAGCTGTATACCTCCCAGATTGCCTCTCTACACGGCATTCCGCAGTTTATATCTTCATATCGTGGCAACACTTCACCTCCAAGTTTCGGGATTCTTTTCAGAAAGCTATGCGCACCAACATCCGTTTCAGCACAACTTTTCATCCTCAAACTAGTGGCCAAGTCGAGCGAGTAAATCAAATTCTTGAATATATGCTCAGGGCTTGCATCATCTCCTTCGGTATGAAGTGGGAAGATTGTCTTCCATATGCCGAGTTCTCCTACAACAACAACTTCCAAGCAAGTTCGGGCAAGGCCCCATTTAAAATTCTCTTTGGCAGGAAGTGTCGTACTCCTCTTGTCAGAGACTACTGAACGTCAACTTCTTCGCAATGACTTGATCACAGAGGCAGAAGAGATGTGCAAAGTCATTCGTGATAATCTCAAGGCCGCGCAATCGCGCCAGAAGAGTTACTATGACAGCAAGCATCGTGACTTGGCTTTCGAGATCGGAGACCATGTCTACCTGCGCGTCTCTCCAATGAAAGGTACTCGTCGCTTCGGTATCAAAGGGAAGCTTGCCCCTAGATATGTGGGTGCTTTCAAGATCGTCAGCAAGAGAAGCGATCTCGCCTATCAACTTGAGCTTCCCTCCAACTTTGCAAACGTGCACGACGTGTTCCACGTGTCTCAACTCCGCAAGTGTTTCAAGACTCCTGACCGCGCCGTCAACTTTGAAGACATTGATCTCCAAGAAGACCTGTCTTATCATGAGCACCCAGTTACTATTCTTGAAGAAACTGAGCGTAAGACTCGCAAAAAGTCTATCAAATTCCTCAAAGTCAAGTGGTCACATCATTCCGACCGTGAAGCCACCTGGGAACGCGAGGATCAACTCCGTTCTGAGTACCCGGAGTTTTTCCAGTCCTAGATCTCTGGAGGAGATCCTTTCGTAGTGGTGGAGTGTTGTAACACCCTGGATGTAATTTACCTTATTTGTATTCCAACTCTTGCCATTTCCGGCACTAAGTTATTTTATTTCCTTGTTGTCGGGCTTTTGTCTCCGTGTGTTTTCTCTTTGTCTTGCATCTCATATCATGTCATCATGTGCATTGCATTTGCATACGTGCTCGTCTCATGCATTCGAGCATTTTCCCCGTTGTCCGTTTTGCATTCCGGTGCTCCTATGTCCTCCGGTGTCCCTTTCTACCTCTTTCCATGTGTGGGGGTTAAACGTTTTCGGATTGGACCGAGACTTGTCATGCGGCCTTGGTTTACTACCGGTAGACCACCTGTCAAGTTTCGTGCCATTTGGACTTCGTTTGATACCCCAACGGTTAACCAAGGGACCGAAAAGGCCTCGTGTGTGTTGCAGCCCAACACCCTTCCAAAACTGGCCCAAAACCCACCTAAACCCACTCCATCACCTAGTATGTTCGATCACGATCGCGTGGCCGCAAACCGCACCTCATTTGGAGCTTCCTAGCTCCCTCTACCTCCATTTAAAGACCTTCCCCGAAATTTTTGGGTCATTCTACCCTAACCCTAGCAAAAATCCCCTCTCCGCCGCCGGACATCGTCCACCCTAGCCGGACGTCCCGCCGCCGCCAACCACGTCCCGCCACGTGGCACGCCGCCGCGCTCCCCGCCGCTGGCCAGGAGAGCCCAGGGCGGGCCCTCCCCGGCCCATCTCCTCCCGCCGCCCGCGCCCTCGTCTTCCTTGCCCGCGGCGACCGCGCTTGCCTCCTCTTGCCGGATCGCCACCTCCGCGCCATTGCCGGCCAGAGCAAGCTCCGCTGTGGCAAGTCCTCACCGCCCAACGCCGGTGCCACCCCGACCTCGACGCCGGCGAGCTGCACCGCGCCGACCACCGCCTACGCCGCCTCGTCCTTCCTCCGACCCCGGCGACCTCATCCTCGGCCGACCTCCTCTCTCCGGCGAACATCGGACTCTGTGCTTGCTACAATACTGCTACAGTGCTCGAGATCCAGATCCAGATCCATTTTGCCTCGGTTGACTTTTTCCTCCCGAAACCCTAATATTTTGCATACTTTGACATGCCATTACTTCCTCATCGTAGGTCCGATTCGTGCGTGTATCATATCAAAATGTTCGTCTCGACGAGTACATCATTTCATCTCATTGCATCATTTTTATTTGAGGTCATCTTAATGCCCGAAATTCTGTTGGAAGATGGCTATGTGATGATTATTTCAGATCTGTTTCAACAAATGGCCTTTTGTCATTTTTGCCATGATTAATGTGTGCATGCTATGATCCTGAGCTCTACATGTGTTTTGATGTATGTTATGCCATCTTTACAGGGGTGTATGCCATGTATTTTTGTGATCTTTTTGGTGACTAGCACAAGCATGCAAAGTAGCTTACTCGATGATGCTGATTTCAGGGACTTAGTATTTCACCAAGTCCTTGTCCTGTTATTGTTTTATGCCATATGTTCATGTTGTTTCCTAGTGATCCGAGCATCTTTTGGGCAATGTCAGTAAGGATGTTTTGTAGATATTGTGGCGCTCTTTCCATCCATGTCTTTGTTTGCATTTATGGAGCACCCTAGCTTCAATCAATCGAGCTCTACTTTTCCTATAGAATGTTCCTGGCAGATTGTTAACATGTTTTGCAATTTTGCCAAGCTTGTTGTTGTTGAGCCAGGCATGCTATGATGTTGTTCTTGCCATGTCTAGCTTCTATGCCAGGTCTAGTTTCTGGGTGTGTGCTTAGTTTGTCATGCAATGCCTCGTAGTGAGTGCATCGAGCTCGTAAACATGCCTACTCGTTATCTGTTTTGCCATGCTCCGGTTTTTCACCAAATCTGAATCTGTTTATGTTTTCGCTATGTTCACATGCTTGCAGTTCTATTATCTGATTCCTTTTGGCTCATGGTCACTAAGGGACTTTTGTTATATGCTTTGAGTACCTTCATGCCATGCCTTGCTTTTCCATGATATGTTCCTGTAGCATTTAGTTATCGTGCTCTAAAAATTGCTTCCTGATGATAAATTCCTGACATGCTGTTAATTTCACTAAGTCTCAAACCCGTTATCTTTTGCACTTTTGCCATGCTTGTTTGAACCTGTTAATGAGTGAATTAGCCGTAGCTCAGTGTTCATATTTTGTCAAGCATAATGAGTGGATCCCTGCCATGTATTTGTTTTTCATGTTGGAGTGCTGTAGAATGTTGTTCTTGATGCATTTAGAAGGCTACTTGCTATTTATTGCAGATTGGTGCCATATTTGTTTTGCTTGCCATTTCCAAACCGTGCATCCGATTCTGGTTATCTTTATATCGATTTCAATCGAAATCAACTTCTCTTTCCAGTGGCACTCTTTGATTTCCATGTTGAGGCCAGGTTCAATTATTCCTTTCCAAATCTTGCATACGCATCACATATCGCATCCCGCATATCATACCATGTTTTGCATCATGTTGCTTGAGCATTGCATGTGGTTGACTGTGTTCCGTTTGCTTGTTGTTCTTGCTTGGGCAGAGGCGGGAGACAAGTACATGAACGAGGAGCCCGTTGAGTATGCTTATGAGGATCAAGGCAACTCTGAGAACTTTGCAGGCAAGATGACCATACCCTCGAAATCACTTCTTTCTTTGCTTGCTAGATGCTCGCTCTTTTGCTATGCCTATGCTACGATACCTACCACTTGCTTATCATGCCTCCCATATTTCCATGTCAAACCTCTAGCCCACCATGTCCTAGCAAACCGTTGTTTGGCTACGTTACCGCTTTGCTTAGCCCCTCTTATAGCGTTGCTAGTTGCAGGTGAAGATTGGAGATCGTTCCTTGTTGGAACATGTTTAGTGTTGGGATATCACCATATTATCTTGATTATCTTAAAGCACCTATATACTTGGTAAAGGGTGGAAGGCTCGGCCTTACGCCTGGTGTTTTGTTCCACTCTTGCCACCCTAGTTTCCATCATATCGGTGTTTTGTTCCTGGATTTTGCGTTCCTTACACGGTTGGGTTATAATGGGAACCCCTGGGCAGTTCTCCTTGAATAAAACTCCTCCAGCAATGCCCAACCTTGGTTTTATGATTTGCACTAACAACCTAGCCTTTTCCCTTGGGTTTCCGGAGCCCGAGGGTCATCTTTACTTTAACCCCCTCGGGCCAGTGCTCCTCTGAGTGTTGGTCCGAACTGAGCTGCCTACGGGGCAACCTCGAGGAAACTTGAGGGTTGGTTTTACTCGTAGCTAGTCTCATATGAGTGTGCCCTGAGAACGAGATATGTGCGGCTCCTATCGGGATTTGTCGGCACATTTGGGCGGTGTTGCTGGACTTCTTTTACCATTGTCGAGGATGTCTTATAACCGGGATGCCGAGTCTAATCGGATTGTCTTGGGAGAAGGAATATCCTTCATTGACCATGAGAGCTTGTGATGGGCTAAGTTGGGACTCCCCTGCAGGGATTTGAACTTTCGAAAGCCATGCCCGCGGTTATGGGCAGATGGGAATTTGTTAATGTCCGATTGTAGATAACCTGAAACTCAACTTAATTAAAATGCACCAACTGTGTGCGTAACCGTGATGGTCTCTTCTCGGCGGAGTCCGGGAAGCGAACACGGTGTTGGAGTAATGCTTGGCGTAGGTTGTTCTAGGATCACTTCTTGATCATAGTTGTTCGGCCGTGCTTTTGCCTTCTCTTCTCACTCTTGTTTGCGTATGTTAGCCACCATATATGCTAGTCGCTTGCTGCAGCTCCACATAATACCTTTGCCTTACCTATAAGCTTAAATAGTCTTGATCACTAGGGTGTGAGATTGCTGAGTCCCCATGACTCACAGGTTACTTCCAAAAGCAGATGCAGGGACCGATGATACCGTTCCAGATGATATGGCCGAGCTCAAGTGGGAGTTCGATGAAGACAATCATCGTTACTATGTGTCTTTCCCAGATGATCAGTAGTGGTGCCAAGTTGGGGCGATTGGGGACTTTGTCGCATTTGGGGGTTGATCTTTATTTTGGTTCCGTAGTCGGACCTTGAGTGTATTGGATGAATGTAATGACTTATTTATGTATTTGTGTGATGTGGCGAGTGTAAGCCAACTATGTATCCTTTCCCCTTTATTTATTTACATGGGTTGCTGTGACGATTACCTCACTCGCGACATTGCTTTCAATGCGGTTATGCCTCTAAGTCATGCTTCGACACGTGGGAGATATAGCCGCATTGAGGGCGTTACAAGTTGGTAATCAGAGCCTTCCCCGACCTTAGGAGCCCCCTGCTTGATCGAATCGTTGGCGTTGTTGAGTCTAGAGAAATGATTTGAGTCATTTAGGAATTATATATCGGAGAGTTAGGAATTCCTTTTACTCCTCAGTCCCTTCGTCGCTCTGGTGAGGCATCCTGACCTAGAGTTTTTACTCCTCAGTCACGCGGGTATCTTGGAATTGTTCCGATGGTTTTGTGACGAGAACATTGTTCTTGGTGCCTCCTGACATTTAGGGGTTGTGGCAGTGTCCCGGGGAGTTGAGCTCCGAGGTGTTGTCGTCACAATTTTATCGTTGAGATTCTGGAATACCTGAGTTTCGCCGACATCGAAAATCTCTTTTATAAAGTTGTTGGTGAGATAACCTCGACGCCACCCAGTACTGGGGCGGGAGTTCGGGAGTATTGCCATAACTCGTATAACGGATGATTTTCGAAGGTTGAGGTAAATGATTTCCGAAGGTTTCTGGGTTATGTGTTGAAGGATGGCTACAACTGGATGTAGGATTTTCTAGCTTTGGGTGAGGTATTATGCTTCCCATGTATCCCCAACACCTGATTGCATAACCGGAAAGGTTCGGGAGTTTCATAGGTGGGAATTCTTGTAGCTCTAGTTCTTCTTCCGCGGATATATGGTTTGGGATTGGGTAATCCTCACCAAGTATTTGTTCTTGTCCGTACCTTGTTGTTTTATTCTTCTACCTCTATCTAAGTGGCTTCTCAATTATGGAAATGTGACCATTTCAATTGGAATGCATTCGTTCATTTTGTTCGGATGTGAAGACTATAAGTTGCAATTTCTATTCGTTTGATTCAGCATGAAATTTTTGTCTGTCAAGGTGCTGACGGATGTCACCCTCTTCAGGATGGCTCCTGCTAAGGGTCAGAATTAGAATCAGGATCTGCCACCACCACCTCCACCTCCGGAGCATGGCAACCTGTGATGGCCTCTACCAATGCAAACACGCAGCTGATCATGCAAATTCTGCAAGAGCGCAACAAAGGCCATGGCAACAATCAGAATCAGTTTGCTACACTCAACCAGTTCCTCGCTAACCAGCCAAAGACCTTCAACAACTGGGTCGAGGCCTCACACGCTGATGATTGGCTCGTGGATATCTGTAAGCATTTTGAGTGGAGTAACGTCAGGCCTGAGGACTTTGTCAAGTTTGCCTCCTTCCAACTCAAAGACCAAGCTGGAGAATGTTTCATCAATACAAAGATTCTAGAGGAGGCCGTGTGATTACCTGGGATGAATTCCGTCAAGACTTCAAAGCTCATCACATTCCTCAGAGTGTTGTTGAAAGCAAGCGTGAGGAATTCCAAAACCTGAAGCAAGGCAGCTTGTCTGTTTACCAGTATAACATTTTGTTCTAGAGGCTCGCTCGTTTCGCCAAGCAGGATGTCCCTGACGAGAAGAGCATGATTTATCAGTTCAGGGGTGGCCTCAGAGAAGAACTCCAACTAGCTCTCGTCCTTTTTGAGCCGAAGAAGTACGATGAGTTCTACAATATGGCAATGAAGCAAGAGACTGCTCAACTCAAGTGCGATGCTTCCAAGAAACGAGTCAGAGATGCTACTCCTTCTTCCTCAACTCAAGTGGCTAAGCAGCAAAAGTATTGGCTGCCTCCTCCTCCGTTCCGTCAGCCTTATCAGCAGAAGAGCAAAGGTGGCAATGGATCTTCCCACCCACCCAACCCAGGCTTTCAGAACAAGACTTCGTCTCAAGCTCCAAGATCAAGTGCTCCGTATCACCGTCCGCTCTCGGATGTCACGTGCAACAAGTGCCAATAGAAGGGTCACTATGCCAACAAATGCTTCAATCAGAGGCGTCTTCCTCCTCCTCCTCCTCCTGTGAGATCTGCTAGCAATGCAGTGGTCAAGCATAAACCCGAGCACGCCAAGGTAAACTTGTTGAATGTAGCTCAGATAGAGGACTCGTCAGATGTCATCATGGGTAACCTTCATGTTAACGATGTTCCAGCAAAAGTTCTTTTTGACTCCGGTGCATCACATTCTTTCATGTCATTCCCACTTGCATCGGAGCACAATTTTGGCACTAAGGCTTTACCTAAAGCATTGCAAGTTGTTTCTCCGGCTAAGCGTCTGAGTTCTTGCATGATGGTCCCGGATAGTTCTATCATGATGAGTGATTTCAAGTTTCTGGATTCTCCAATGGTCCTTAGTAACTCGGATATTGATCTTATTCTCGGAATGGACTGGCTTTCTAAGCACAAGGCTCAGCTTGATTGTGCTGCCAGGCAGATTCAATTGACTCATTCGGCTGAGGATGTAATCGTCTTTGCCGCTCGGGATAATACCATCTGACTGTTTTCTCTCAATGAGAAGGGCGAGCTAGATGCCATCTCTCAAATTCCAGTCGTTTGCGATATCAAGACGTCTTTCCAGAAGAGCTTCCAGGAATGCCTCCGCACCGGCCAATTGAATCCGTCATCGATCTTGAGCCTAGCACGGAACCTGTTTGCAAACGTCCTTACAAGCTTGGACCTGAAGAGTTGAAGGAGCTGAAGAAGCAACTCGATATTCAAGAGCGAAGGGGTCTCATCCGACCAAGTTCTTCACCATGGGGTTGTGGTGTTCTTTTTGTGAAGAAGAAGGATGGAACGGACCGAATCTGTGTCGACTACCGTCCATTGAACAAGAAGACTATAAAGAACAAGTATCTACTTCCCAACATCAATGAACAAAGATGTACCATGACCTCAAGCAGTCATATTGGTGGACTCGAATGAAGCGTGAGATTGCTCAGTTCGTGAATGAATGTGATGTCTGCAGAAGAGTGAAGGCAGAATACCAACGACCAGCTGGTCTCCTCCAACCTCTTGCCATTCCAGAATGGAAGTTTGACCACATTGAGATGGACTTCGTGACTGGATTTCCAAAGTCCAAGCGTGGCAATGATGCTATCTTCGTTGTCATCGACAAACTCACTAAAGTGGTTCATTTCCTTCCTATCAAAGAATCTATCACAGCAGCTCAATTGGCAGAGTTGTATACCTCCCGGATTGTCTCTCTTCACGACATTCCGCAGTTGATATCTTCAGATCGTGGCAGCATCGTCACCTCCAAGTTTTGGGATTCTTTTCAGAAGGCTATGGGCACCAACATCCATTTCAGCACAACTTTTCATCCTCAAACTAGTGGCCAAGTCGAGCGAGTAAATCAAATTCTTGAATATATGCTCAGGGCTTGCGTCATCTCCTTCGGTATGAAGTGGGAAGATTGTCTTCCATATGCCGAGTTCTCCTACAACAACAGCTTCCAAGCGCGTTCGGGAAAGGCCCCATTTGAAATTCTCTATGGCAGGAAGTGTCGTACTCCTCTTAACAGGTCAGAGACTGGTGAACGTCAACTTCTTAGCAATGACTTGATCATAGAGGCAGAAGAGATGTGCAAAGTCATTTGTGATAATCTCAAAGTCATGCAATCGCGCCAGAAGAATTACTATGACAACAAGCATCGTGACTTGGCTTTCGAGATCGGAGACCATGTCTTCCTCCGCGTCTCTCCAATGAAAGGTAACCATCGCTTCGGTATCAAAGGGAAGCTTGCCCCTAGATACATGGGTCCTTTCAAGATCGTCAACAAGAGAAGCGATCTCGCCTATCAACTTGAGCTTCCCTCCAAGTTTGCAAACGTGCACGACGTGTTCCATGTGTCTCAACTCCGCAAGTGTTTCAAGACTCCTAACCGCACCGTCAACTTCGAAGACATTGATCTCCAAGAAGACCTGTCTTATCATGAGCACCCAGTTGCTATTCTTGAAGAAACTGAGCGCAAGACTCGCAACAAGTCTATCAAATTCCTCAAAGTCAAGTGGTCACATCATTCCGACCGAGAAGCCACCTGGGAATGCGAGGATCACCTCCGTTCTGAGTACCCGGATTTTTTCCAGTCCTAGATCTCGGGACGAGAGACTTTCGTAGTGGTGGAGTGTTGTAACACCCCAGATGTAATTTACCTTATTTGTATTTCAACTCTTGCCGTTTCCGGCACTAAGTTATTTTATTTCCTCGTTATCGGGTTTTTGTATCTGTGTGTTTTGTGTTTGTCTTGCATCTCATATCAGGTCATCATGTGCATTGCATTTGCATACGTGCTTGTCTCATGCATCCCAGCATTTTCCCCGTTGTCCGTTTTGCATTCCGGCGCTCCTATGTCCTCCGGTGTCCCTTTCTACCTCTTTCCATGTGTGGGGGTTAAACGTTTTCAGATTGGACCGAGACTTGTCATGCGGCCTTGGTTTACTACCGGTAGACCGCCTGTCAAGTTTTGTGCCATTTGGACTTCGTTTGATACCCCAATGGTTAACCGAGAGACCAAAAAGGCCTCGTGTGTGTTGCAGCCCAACACCCTTCCAAAACTGGCCCAAAACCCACCTAAACCCTCTCCATCACCTAGTCCATTAGATCATGATCGCGTGGACGTAAACCGCACCTCATTTGGAGCTTTCTAGCTCCCTCTACCTCTATTTAAAGACCTTCCCCGAAATTTTCGAGTCATTCTACCCTAACCCTAGCAAAAATCCCCTCTCCGCCACCGGACAACGTCCACCCTAGCCGGACGTCCCGCCGCCACCAACCATGTCCCGCCACGTGGCGCACCGGCACTCTCCCCGCCGCCGGCCCAGAGAGCCCAGGGCGGGCCCTTCCCGGCCCATCTCCTCCCGCCGCCCGCGCCCTCGTCTTCCTTGCCCGCGGCGACCTCGCTCGCCTCCTCTTGACGGATCGCCGCCTCCGCGCCATTGCCGGCAAGAGCAAGCTCCGCTGCGACAAGTCCTCACCGCCCAACGCCGGTGCCATCCCGACCTCGACGCCGGTGAGCTGCACCGCGCCGACCACCGCCGACATCGCCCCGTCCTTCCTCCGGCCTCGGCGACCTCATCCCCGGTTGACCTCCTCTCTCTGGCGAACATCAGACTCCGTGCCTGCTACAGTAGTACTACAGTGCTCGAGATCCAGATCCAGATCCATTTTGCCTCAGTTGACTTTTTCCTTCTGAAACCCTAATATTTTACATACTTTGACATGCCATAACTTCCTCATCGTAGTTCCGATTCGTGCGTGTAGCATATCAAAATGTTCGTCTCGACGAGTACATCATTTCATCCCATTGCGTCATTTTCAATTGAGCTCGTCTTAATGCCCGAAATGCTGTTGGAAGAGGGCTATGTGATGATTATTTCAGACCTGTTTCAGCAAATGGCCTTTTGTCATTTTTGCCATAATTAATGTGTGCATGCTATGATCCTGAGCTCTACATGTGTTTTGATGTATGTTATGCCATCTTTACAGTGGTGTATGCCATGTATTTTTGTGATCTTTGTGGTGACTAGCACAAGCATGCAAAGTAGCGTACTCGATGATGCTGATTTCAGGGACTTAGAATTTCACCAAGTCCTTGTCTTGTTATTGTTTTATGCCATATGTTCATGTTGTTTCCTAGTGATCCGAGTATCTTTTGGGCATGATCAGTGAGGATGTTTTGTAGATATTGTGGTGCTCTTTCCATGCATGTCTTTGGTTGCATTTGTGGAGCACCCTAGCTTCAGTCAATCCAGCTCTACTTTTGCTATAAAATGTTCCTGGCAGATTGTTAACATGTTTTGCAATTTTGCCAAGCTTGTTGTTGTTGACCCGCGCATGCTATGATGTTGTTCTTGCCATGTCTAGCTTCTATGCCAGGTCTAGTTGCTGCGTGTGTTCTTAGTTTGTCATGCAATGCCTCGTAGTGAGTGCATCAAGCTCGTAAACATGCCTACTCGTTATCTGTTTTGCCATGCTCCAGTTTCTCACTAAGTCTGAATCTGTTTATGTTTTTGCTATGTTCACATGCTTGCAACTGTATTATCTGATCCCTTTTGGCTCATGGTCACTAAGGGACTTTTGTTTTATGCTTTAAGTACCTTCATTCCATGCCTTGCTTTGCCATGATATGTTCCTGTAGCATTTAGTTATCGTGCTCTAAACATTGCTTCCTGATGATAAATTCATGACATGTTGTTAATTTCACTAAGTCTCAAACCTGTTATCTTTTGCACTTTTTTCCATGCTTGTTTGAACCTGCTAATGAGTGAATTAGCGGTAGCTCAGTGTTCATCTTTTGTCAAGCATCATGAGTGGATCCCTGCCATGTATTTGGTTATCATGTTGGAGTGCTGTAGAATGTTGTTCTTGATGCATTTAGAAGGCTACTTGCTATTTATCGCAGACCGGTGCCATATTTGTTTTGCTTGACATTTCCAAACCGTGCACCCGATTCTGGTTATCTTTATATCGATTTCAACCGAAATCAACTCCTCTTTCCAGTGGCACTCTTGGATTTCCAAGTTGAGGCCAGGTTCAATTATTCCTTTCCAAATCTTGCATATGCGTCACATATCGCATCCCGCATATCATACCATGTTTTGCATCATGTTGCTTGAGCATTGCACATGGTTGATTGTGTTCTGTTTGCTTGTTGTTCTTGCTTGGATAGAGCCAGGAGACGAGTACATTAACGAGGAGCCCGTTGAGTACGCTTACGAGGATCAAGGCAACTCTGAGAACTTTGCAGGCAAGATGACCATACCCTCGAAATCACTTCTATCTTTGCTTGCTAGATGCTCGCTCTTTTGCTATGCCTATGCTATGATACCTACCACTTGCTTATCATGCCTCCCATATTGCCATATCAAATCTCTAACCCACCATGTCCTAGCAAACCATTGTTTGGCTATGTTACCGCTTTGCTCAGCCCCTCTTATAGCGTTGCTACTTGTAGGTGAAGATTGGAGATCGTTCCTTGTTGGAACATGTTTATTGTTGGGATACCACCATATTATCTTGATTATCTTAATGCACCTATATACTTGGTAAAGTGTGGAAGGCTTGGCCTTATGCCTGGTGTTTTGTTCGACTCTAGCCGCCCTAGTTTCCGTCATATCGGTGTTATGTTCCCGGATTTTGCGTTCCTTACATGGTTGGGTTATAATGGGAACCCCTTGTTAGTTCGCCTTGAATAAAACTCCTCCAGCAATGCCCAACCTTGGTTTTACGATTTGCACTAACAACCTAGCCTTTTCCCTTGGGTTTCCGGAGCCCGAGGGTCATATTTACTTTAACCCCCTCGGGACAGTGCTTCTCTGAGTGTTGGTCTGAACTGAGCTGCCTGCGAGGCCACCTCAGGGAAACTTGAGGGTTGGTTTTCCTCGTAGCTAGTCTCATCTGAGTGTGCCCTGAGAACGAGATATGTGCAGCTCCTATCGGGATTTGTCGGCACATTCGGGCGGTGTTGCTGGACTTGTTTTACCATTGTCAAGGATGTCTTGTAACCGGGATGCCGAGTCTGATCGGATTGTCTTGGGAGAAGGAATATCCTTCGTTGACCGTGAGAGCTTGTGACGGGCTAAGTTGGGACTCCCTGCATGGATTTGAACTTTCTCTTCTCGCGGTTATGGACATATGGGAATTTGTTAATGTCCGGTTGTAGATAACCTGAAACTTAACTTAATTAAAATGCACCGACCGCGTGCGTAACCGTGATGGTCTCTTCTCGGCGGAGTCCGGGAAGCAAACACGGTGTTGGAGTAATGCCTGGCGTAGGTTGTTCTAGGATCACTTCTTGATCATAGTTGTTCGACCGTGCTTTTGCCTTCTCTTCTCGCTCTCGTTTGCGTATGTTAGCCACCATATATGCTAGTCGCTTGCTACAGCTCCACATAATACCTTTGCCTTACATATAAGCTTAAATAGTCTTGATCGCTAGGGTGTGAGATTGCTGAGTCTCCATGACTCACAGATTACTTCCAAAAGCAGATGCAGGGACCGATGATACCGTTCCAGATGATATGACCGAGCTCAAGTGGGATTTCAATGAAGACTCTCGTTGTTACTACATGTCTTTCCCAAATGATCAGTAGTGGTGCCAAGTGTAACACCCAGGATGTAACTTTCCCAATTTGTACTCCAACTCTTGCCGTTTCCGGCGATAAGTTATATTAATTTCTCGGGTTTGGGTCTTTGTCTCCGTGTGTTGTTTTCGTTTTCATGCATCTCATATCATGTCATCGTGTGCATTGCATTTGCATACGTGTTCATCTCATGCATTCGAGCATTTTCCCCGTTGTCCGTTTTGCATTCCGGCGCTTCGTTCTCCTCCGTTGGCCATTTCTAGCTTTCTTTCGTGTGTGGGGATTAAACATTTCCGGATTGGACCGAGACTTGCCAAGCGGCCTTGGTTTACTACCGGTAGACCGCCTGTCAAGTTTCGTATCATTTGGACTTCGTTTGATACTCCAACGGTTAACCGAGGGACCGAAAAGGCCTCGTGTGTGTTGCAGCCCAACACCCCTCCAATTTGGGCCAAAACCCACCAAACTCTGCTCCATGTCCTAGAGCGTTCGATCACGATCGCGTGGCCGAAAACCGCACCTCATTTGGACTCTCCTAGCTCCACTTATGCCTATAAATAGCACCCCTCCAAATTCGGATCTTCTTCCCCGTCCAAACCCTAGTCTAAAAAAAAGCAGATCCGCGCTGATGGACATGTCCGGGGCCTAGCCGGACACGTCCGCCGCCGCCTCTCGTCCACTCCGCGCCCGCCACGTGGCGTAGCCGACCGCCGCCGCCGCCGGCCCCGGAGGCCCGCGCCCGGCCCCCGACGCCGCGCCTCGGATCCGGCCGGGCCCCGCCGTCCTCTTCCTCCTGCTCCCACGCCAGCCTTCTTCCCCGTCAATTCCGGTGAGCTGCTACAGTAACTCCGGCGTGCATCGGGAAGCGTGCGGATCTGGATCCAGATCTGAGAAATTCATCTCGGTTGACTTTTCGTCCCTAACCCTAAAATTTTTGTGCATACTTTGACCGCCTGTAACTTTGCATCCGTAGGTCCGATTTGGGCATATTATATATCAAAATGTTCGCCTCGACGAGTACATCATTTCATTCCATTGCATTCTTTTCATTTGAGTTCATCTTGATGCCCAAAATTCTTCTAGAAGGAGCCTTCGTGAGTTAATTGTCAGATCTGCTAGTTCATCTTAGACTTTTGTCATTTTTTGCCATGATTATTGTGTGCATGATATGCCTGTGAGTCCTTCATATGTTTTGTTAAGGATTTTGTCTTCTTTCCAGAGGTGCAACCCATGCATTTTTAGGATGTGTGTGGTGACTTGTGCAAGCTTGCAAAGTGAGGCACCCGGTAAATCAGTTTTCAGGGACTTAGTTGTTTTCACTAAGTCTGGGATTATTTAGTTCATGATGCCATATGTTCAGCTTGTTTCCTAGTGATCCGTGACTCTCTTGAGGATGATCAGTAAAGGAGTTTTGTTAATCATGTTATGCTCTATCCATCCATGTCTTTTTTTGCAATTATAAAGCACCCTAGCTTGAGTCAATCGAGGTCTGCTTTTGCTTCGTGGTGAATCTGGGCAGATCGTCAACTCGTTTGCGATTTTGCCGATGTTATTGTAGTTGATCCGTGCATGCTATGCCCTCGTTCTTGCCATGTCTAGGTTGTATTTTGTGCCTTCTTAACGGATGTATGTCTGCCTTGCCATGACTTGCACCGTAGTGAGTGCATCGAGCTCGTTTACATGCCTTCGTGAGTTATATTTCAGCATGTCTCAGTTTTCACTAAGTCTGAAAACTGATTGTGTTTTAGCTATGTTCGTGTGCCCGTTAGTATATTTTGTGAACCCTTTTGGCCCCAGGTCACTTTGGGTCTTTTGTTAAGCTTGTTGAGTAGCTCCATGCCATGTTCTTACTTGTCATGTTCAGGTCATGTATCATGTTGTTTTGCTGCTCCGAAGAGGGCTTCGTGATCTGAAATTTCAGACAAGTGTTAATTTCACTAAGTCTGGAATCTGTTTTGCATTTGCGTTTTTGCCATGCTTGTTTGAACCTCATAATGGATGGATTGGCCGTCGCTCAGTGCTAGTCTTTTGTTAAGCATCTTGTGTGCATCCCTGCCATGTATTTCGTTGTCATGTTTGGTGGCTGTAGCATGTTCATTTCGTTGCAACTAGATGCCTACTTGCTGTAAATCGCAGACCGGTGTCATATCTTAAAACGCTTGCCATTTCCAAACCGTAACTCCGATTCCGATGATCTTTATATCGTTTTCAAGCGATTTCATCCCCTCTTTCCAGTGGCACCCTTGGAATTCCAAGTTGAGGCCAGGTTCATGCATTTCCTGTCATATCTTGCATTTTGCATCCCGCATCGCATCCCGCATAGCATACCATCTTTGCATCTTATTGTTTGAGCTTGCACGTGGTTGATTGTATCCTTGTTGCTTGTTTGTCTTGCTTGGGTAGAGCCGGGAGACGAGTTCGCTACCGAGGAGCCCGTTGAGTTTGCTTGTGAGGATCCAGCCAACTCTGACAACTGTGCAGGCAAGATGATCATACCCTCGAAATCACTACTATCTTTGCTATGCTAGTTTGCTCGCTCTTGCTATGCCATTGCTACGATGCCTACCTTTTGCTTGTCAGCCTCCCAATTGCCATGTCAAACCTCTAACCCACCATGTCCTAGCAAACCGTTGATTGGCTATGTTACCGCTTTGCTCAGCCCCTCTTATAGCGTTGCTAGTTGCAGGTAAAGTTTGGAGGCCGTTCCTTGTTGGGACATCTTTTATTTGCTTGTTGGGATATCATTATATTGCTATGTTATCTTAATGCATCTATATACTTGGTAAAGGGTGGAAGGCTCGGCCTCTCGCCTAGTGTTTTGTTCCACTCTTGCCGCCCTAGTTTCCGTCATATCGGTGTTATGTTCCCGGATTTTGCGTTCCTTACGCGGTTGGGTTATAATGGGAACCCCTTGATAGTTCGCCTTGATTAAAGCTTTTCCAGCAATGCCCAACATTGGTCTTACCATTTGCCACCTAGCCTTTTCTTTCCCTTGGGTTCTGCAGACTCAAGGGTCATCTTATTTTAACCCCCCCGGGCCAGTGCTCCTCTGAGTGTTGGTCCAAACTAGAGTCCTGTGCAGCGCCCCCTCGGGGAAACTCGAGGTTTGGTTTTAGTTGTATGGAGCGCTCATCTGAGTGTGCCCTGAGAAAGAGATATGTGCAGCTCCTATCGGGATTTGTCGGCACATTCAGGCGGTGTTGCTGGTCTTGTTTTAACCTGTCGAATTGTCTTGTTGTACCGGGTTACCGAGTCTGATCGGTGTGTCTCGGGTGGAGGTCTATTCCTTCGTTGACCGTGAGAGCTTGTCATGGGCTAAGTTGGGACTCCCCTGCAGGGATTGAACTTTCGAAAGCCGTGCCCGCGGTTATGGGCAGATGGGAATTTGTTAATGTCCGGTTGTAGAGAACTTGAACCTTAATTAATTAAAATGAATCAACTGAGTGTGTTACCGTGATGGCCTCTTCTCGGCGGAGCCCGGGAAGTGGACACGGTGTTGGAGTTATGCTTGCGCAGGTTGTTCTTCTAGATTCTCGCTCGCGCTTTGCCTCCTCTTCTCGCTCTCTTTTGCGTATAAGTTAGCCACCACATATGCTAGACGCTTGCTGCAGCTCCACATATACTTGCCTCATCCTTCCTATAAGCTTAAATAGTTTTGATCGCGAGGGTGCGAGATTGCTGAGTCCCTGTGGCTCACAGATACTATAACTCCAGATGCAGGTCCAGGTGATTCCGCTCCAGGTGACGAGTACGAGCTCAAGTGGGAGTTCGACGAGGACTCTCAGCGTTACTACGTGTCTTTTCCTGATGATCAGTAGTGGTGCCTAGTTGGGGTTCGATTCAGGGCCTTGTCGCATGTTGGGTTTTCTTCTATTTTGGCGCCGTAGTCGGGCCATGAGTGTTTGTATGATGGATGTTATTTATGTTCTCTGATGTGACGTGGCGAGTGTAAGCCAACTATGTATCTCCCCCTTTTATCATATATTACATGGGATGTTGTAATGATTACCTAACTTGCGACATTGCTTTCAATGCGGTTATGTCTCTAAGTCGTGCCTCGACACGTGGGAGCTATAGCCGCATCGAGGGCGTTACAAGTTGGTATCAGAGCCTTCCCCGACCTTAGGAGCCCCATTGCTTGATCGTTTTTAGAGGCCGTGTTGTGTCTAGAAAAATGTTTTGAGTCTTTAGGAATTATATATCGGAGAGCTTAGGAATTCTTTTTACTTCCCAGTCTCCTCATCGCTCTGGTAAGGCATCCTGACGTAGAGTTTTGACTCTTCTCTTCTCAAATTTCACTAAATTTTTTAGGATCACGCGAGTATCTTGGAATCGTTCCGATGGCTTATGATGAGAACATTGACTTGGTGCCTCCTGTCAGGGGTTTAGTGGAAGTGTCCCGGGGAGTTGAGCTCTGAGGTGTTGTCATCATAATTTTATCGTTGCAATTCTGGAATACTTGAGATATGTTCGCCGACATCGAAAATCTCTTTTATGCAGTTCGTTGGTGAGATAACCTCGACGCCACCCAGTACTGGGGCGGGAGTTCGGGAGTATCGCCATAACTTGTATAACGGATGCTTTTCGAAGGTTGAGGTAGATGGTTTCCGAAGTTTTTCTCGGTTATGTGTTGAAGGATGGATACAGCTGGATGTAGGATTTGCTAGTTTGGGTGAGATATTATGCTTCCCCTGTATCCCCAACACCTGATTGCATAACCGGAAAGGTTCGGGAGTTTCATAGGTGGGAATTCTAGTAGCTCTAGTTCTTCTTCCACGAATATTGGTTTGAGATTGGGATTTCTTACCGATTATTCGTTCTTGATCTGTACCTTGTGGATTTGTTTCTCTACCTTAATTCTACGTGGCTTCTCAATTTATGGATATGTGACCATTTGAAGAGGAGTGCATTCGTTCATTTTGTTCGGATGTGAAGACTATATGTTGCAATTTTCATTCCGTTGGATTCAGCTTCAATATTTTCTGTCAATGTGCTAATGGTGGTCAACCTCTTCAGGATGGCTCCTCCAACGCGCACGACTCCGAATCCTGATCCGCCACCGCCTCCACCTCCTCCAGAGGCATGGCAAGCTGTGATGGCCGCAACCAATGCAAACACACAGCTGATCATGCAAATTCTCCAAGAGCGCAATCAAGGCAGTCAAGGGAATCAAGGCAGCAATCAGAGTCACTTTGCCACACTCAACCAGTTCCTTGCTAACGGGCCAAAGACTTTCAGCAATTGTGTTGAGGCAACCGATGCTGACGATTGGCTTGTGGATCTGTGTAAGCATTTCGAGTGCAGCAACGTCAGGCCTGAGGACTTTGTCAAGTTCGCTTCCTTCCAACTCAAAGATCAAGCTGCAGAATGGTTCCAGCAGTACAGGGATTCCAGAGGTGGACGTGTTATCACTTGGGATGATTTCCGTCGAGATTTCCGAGCTCATCATATTCCGCAGAGCGTGGTTGAAAGCAAGCGTGAGGAATTCCGCAATCTGAAGCAAGGCTCTTTGTCTGTCTATGACTACAACAAGTTGTTCCAGAAGCTTGCCCGCTTTGCCAAGCAGGATGTTCCTGATGAGAAGAGCATGATATATCAGTTCAGGGGTGGTCTCAGAGAAGATATTCAGCTCGCTCTTGTTCTCTTCGAGCCCTTGAGATACGATGAGTTCTACAACATGGCACTGAAGCAAGAGGCTGCTCAGTTGAGGTGTGATGCTTCCAGGAAGCGAGTCAGAGATGTTACTCCTTCTTCCTCTACTCAAGTGGCCAAGCAGCAGAAGTTTTGGCTTCCTCCTCCTCCGTTCCGTCAGCCATATCAGCAGAAGAGTAAAGGTGGCAGTGGTTCTTCCCACCCACCCAACCCAGGCTTTCAGAACAAGACTTCGTCTCTAGCTCCAAGATCGAGTGCTCCGTATCACCGTCCGCTTTCAGAGGTCACGTGCAACAAGTGCCAACAGAAGGGTCACTATGCCAACAAGTGTCTCAACCAGAGGCGTCTTCCTCCTCCTCCTCCTGTCAGATCGGCAAGTACAGCTGTGGTCAAGCATAACCCCAAGTACGCCAAGGTCAATATGGTGAATGCAGCCCAAGCAGAGGACTCGTCAGATGTGATTATGGGTAACCTTCCTGTTAACGATGTTCCTGCAAAAGTTCTTTTTGACACGGGTGCATCGCATTGCTTCATTTCCAAACCGTTTGCATCAAAGTATGAGTGTGATTATCAGTATCTGCAAAGTTCCTTGCAAATTGTGTCACCGGGCAAGCAGATGACAGCTAACACCTGCGTCCCTGAGGTTACTATCACATTGGGTGACTACAAGTTCCTTTCTTCCCCAATTGTTCTTGGTAACTCGGATATCGATCTTATTCTCGGGATGGATTGGCTTTCTAAGCACAAGGCTCAGCTTGATTGTGCTGCCAGGCAGATTCAATTGACTCATTCGTCTGAGGATGTAATTGTCTTTGCCGCTCGGGATAATACTATCCGTCTGTTTTCTCTCAATGAGAAGGGTGAATTGGATGCCATCTCTCAAATTCCTGTCGTTTGCGAATATCAAGACGTCTTTCCAGAAGAGCTCCCAGGAATGCCTCCGCACCGGCCAGTGGAATTCGTTATTGAACTTGAGCCTGGCACGGAACCTGTGTGCAAACGTCCTTACAAGCTCGGACCTGAAGAGTTGAAGGAGCTGAAGAAGCAACTCGATGAGCAAGAAAGAATGGGTCTTATACGGCCTAGTACTTCTCCGTGGGGTTGTGGTGTTCTTTTTGTGAAGAAGAAGGATGGAACGGACCGACTTTGTGTTGATTACCGTCCAGTGAACAAGAAGACCATCAAGAACAAATACCCACTTCCCAACATCAATGAGCTGTTCGAACAACTCAAAGGTGCCCAAGTATTCTCCAAGCTTGATCTCCGTATGGGTTATCACCAGATTCGCATTCGTGAAGAAGATATTCCTAAGACAGCATTCAGAACAAGTTTTGGTTCATATGAATACACCGTCATGTCTTTTGGCCTCGCCAACGCTCCTCCGACGTTCTCTCGCATGATGAACTTCATCTTCAACGCCTACACCAATGACTTCGTTTTGGTCTATCTCGACGACATTCTGGTTTTCTCCAAGAACAAGCAAGATCATGCCAAGCACTTGCGTTTGGTTCTTGATAAGCTTAGGGAACATCAGTTCTACGCCAAGTTCTCCAAGTGTGAATTTTGGCTCGATGAGGTTCTTTATCTTGGTCATATCATCTCTGCCAAGGGCATTGCCGTGAATCCTGAGAAGGTGTCTGCAATTGTGAATTGGGAACCTCCTCAGAACGTGAAACAACTCCGCAGTTTTCTCGGTCTCGCAAGCTATTGCCGAAGATTCGTTGAAAACTTTTCTAAGATCGCGAAGCCTCTCTCAAATCTTCTTCAGAAGCACGTCAAGTACGTTTGGTCTCCGGAGTGTGATATTGCTTTCAACACTTTGAAAGAGAAGTTGATCACCGCTCCAGTTCTGACTCCACCTGATGAATCCAAGCCGTACGAGGTCTTTTGTGATGCCTCTCTCCAAGGTCTTGGCGCAGTTTTGATGCAAGAGAAGAAAGTTGTTGCTTATACATCTCGCCAGTTGAAGCCTAATGAGAAGAACTACCCCACTCATGATCTCGAGTTGGCGGCAGTTGTGCATGCTCTGTTGACTTGGAGACATCTTCTATTGGGAAGAAAAGTGGACATTTTCACCGATCACAAGAGTCTCAAGTACATTTTCACTCAGCCTAATCTCAACCTAAGGCAAACTCGATGGGTCGAAATGATTCAAGAGTATAATCCGAGTATCGAGTATACTCCAGGCAAGGCCAATGTGATTGCTGACGCTTTGAGCAGAAAGGCCTACTGCAACAGTCTGATTCTCAAGCCTTATCAACCCGAGCTTTGTGAAGCTTTCCGTAAACTTAATCTGCAAGTTGTTCCTCAAGGTTTCCTCGCCAACCTTCAAGTCTCTCCTACCTTAGAAGACCAGATTCGCCAAGCCCAGCTTCTTGATGCTATGGTGAAAAAGGTGAAGATTGGGATTGCCAAGAGTCAGTCCAAGTACAAGTGCTACCGCCTTGATGACAAGGACACTCTCTTCTTCGAGGATCGTATTGTTGTGCCCAAAGGTGAACTTCGTAAAGTGATCATGAACGAGGCTCACAATTCTCTCCTCTCCATCCACCCTGGGAGCACGAAGATGTATCAGGACCTCAAGCAAGCTTATTGGTGGACTCGAATGAAGCGCGAGATCGCTCAATTCGTGAATGAATGTGATGTCTGCAGAAGAGTGAAGGCAGAACACCAAAAGCCAGCTGGTCTCCTCCAACCTCTTGCCATTCCAGAATGGAAGTTCGACCACATTGAAATGGACTTCGTGACTGGGTTTCCAAAGTCCAAGCGTGGCAATGATGCTATATTTGTTGTCATCGATAAACTCACCAAAGTGGCTCACTTTCTGCCTATCAAAGAGTCGATCACGGCAGCTCAATTGGCGGAACTCTATACCTCTCGCATTGTCTCTCTGCACGGTATTCCTCAAGTGATATCTTCAGACCGTGGCAGCATCTTTACCTCGAAGTTTTGGGATTCTTTTCAGAAGGCCATGGGCACCAACATCCGCTTCAGCACAGCTTTCCATCCTCAAACAAGCGGTCAAGTCGAGCGTGTCAACCAGATTCTTGAAGATATGCTCAGGGCTTGTGTGATCTCCTTCGGCATGAAGTGGGAGGATTGTCTTCCTTATGCTGAATTCTCCTACAACAATAGTTTTCAAGCAAGTTCGGGAAAGGCCCCATTTGAAATTCTGTATGGCAGGAAGTGCCGTACCCCTCTTAACTGGTCTGAAACCGGTGAACGTCAGCTGCTGGGTAATGACTTAATCACAGAGGCAGAAGAAATGTGCAAAGTCATTCGTGATAACCTCAAAGCAGCCCAATCCCGCCAGAAGAGCTACTATGATAGTAAGCACCGTGATTTGGCTTTCGAGATCGGAGATCATGTTTACCTCCGTGTCTCTCCTATGAAAGGTACTCGTCGCTTCGGTATCAAAGGGAAGCTTGCCCCTAGATACGTGGGACCTTTCAAGATTGTCAGCAAGAGAGGCGACCTCGCCTATCAACTCGAGCTTCCTTCAAACTTTGCAAATGTTCATGACGTGTTCCATGTCTCTCAGCTTCGAAAGTGCTTCAAGACTCCTGACCGCACCGTCAACTTCGAGAACATTGAGCTCCAAGAAGATCTCTCCTATCGTGAGCACCCAGTTGCTATTCTTGAAGAGACTGAACGCAAGACTCGCAACAAGTCAATCAAATTTCTCAAAGTCAAGTGGTCACACCATTCCGACCGTGAAGCTACCTGGGAACGCGAGGATCACCTCCGTTCTGAGTACCCGGAGTTCTTTCAGTCCTAGATCTCGGGACGAGATCTTTTCGTAGTGGTGGAGTGTTGTAACACCCCGGATGTAACTTTCCCAATTTGTACTCCAACTCTTGCCGTTTCCGGCGTTAAGTTATATTTATTTCTCGGGTTCGGGTCTTTGTCTCCGTGTGTTGTTTTCGTTTTCATGCATCTCATATCATGTCATCGTGTGCATTGCATTTGCATACGTGTTCATCTCATGCATTCGAGCATTTTCCCCGTTGTCCGTTTTGCATTCCGGCGCTTCGTTCTCCTCCGGTGGCCATTTCTAGCTTTCTTTCGTGTGTGGGGATTAAACATTTCCGGATTGGACCGAGACTTGCCAAGCGGCCTTGGTTTACTACCGGTAGACCGCCTGTCAAGTTTCGTATCATTTGGACTTCGTTTGATACTCCAACGGTTAACCGAGGGACCGAAAAGGCCTCGTGTGTGTTGCAGCCCAACACCCCTCCAATTTGGCCCAAAACCCACCAAACTCTGCTCCATGTCCTAGAGCGTTCGATCACGATCGCGTGGCCGAAAACCGCACCTCATTTGGACTCTCCTAGCTCCACTTATGCCTATAAATAGCACCCCTCCAAATTCGGATCTTCTTCCCCGTCCAAACCCTAGTCTAAAAAAAGGAGATCCGCGCTGACGGACATGTCCGGGGCCTAGCCGGACACGTCCGCCGCCGCCTCTCGTCCACTCCGCGCCCGCCACGTGGCGCAGCCGACCGCCGCCGCCGCCGGCCCGCGGAGGCCCGCGCCCGGCCCCCGACGCCGCGCTCCCGGGCCAGAGGAGCGCCGCCGCCGCCTCCCTTCTTCCCCGACTCCGGAGCACCGCGCCGCCGCCCGCCCGAGCTCCTTCGCCGGCCGCCGCGGCCCGCCGCGGCCTCGCCCCGCCGCCCGGCCTCGCCACCGCCGCCCGGCCTCACCGCGCCTCGGATCCGGCCGGGCCCCGCCGTCCTCTTCCTCCTCCTCCCACGCCGGCCTTCTTCCCCGTCAAGTCCGGCGAGCTGCTACAGTAACTCCGGCGTGCATCGGGAAGCGTGTGGATCTGGATCCAGATCTGAGAAATTCATCTCGGTTGACTTTTCGTCCCTAACCCTAAAATTTTTGTGCATACTTTGACCACCCGCAACTTTGCATCTGTAGCTCCGATTTGGGCATATTATATATCAAAATGTTCGCCTCGACGAGTACATCATTTCATTCCATTGCATCATTTTCATTTGAGTTCATCTTGATGCCCAAAATGCTGCTAGAAGGAGGCTTCATGAGCTAATTGTCAGATCTGCTAGTTCATCTTAGACTTTTGTCATTTTTGCCATGATTATTGTGTGCATGATATGCCTGTGAGTCCTCATATGTTTTGTTAAGGATTTTGTCTTCTTTCCAGAGGTGCAACCCATGCATTTTTAGGATGTGTGTGGTGACTTGTGCAAGCTTGCAAAGTGAGGCACCCGGTAAATCTGTTTTCAGGGACTTAGTTGTTTTCACTAAGTCTGGGATTATTTAGTTCATGATGCCATATGTTCAGCTTGTTTCCTAGTGATCCGTGCCTCTTTTGAGGATGATCAGTAAAGGAGTTTTGTTAATCATGTTATGCTCTATCCATCCATGTCTTTGTTTGCAATTATGAAGCAATCTAGCTTGATTCAATCGAGCTCTGCTTTTGCTTCGTGGTGAATCTGGGCAGATCGTCAACTCGTTTGCGATTTTGCCGATGTTATTGTAGTTGATCCGTGCATGCTATGCCCTTGTTCTTGCCATGTCTAGCTTGTATTTTGTGCCTTCTTAATGGATGTATGCTTGCCTTGCCATGACTTGCACCGTAGTGAGTGCATCGAGCTCGTTTACATGCCTTCGTGAGTTATATTTCAGCATGTCTCAGTTTTCACTAAGTCTGAAAACTGATTGTGTTTTAGCTATGTTCGTGTGCCCGTTAGTATATTTTGTGAACCCTTTTGGCCCCAGGTCACTTTGGGTCTTTTGTTAAGCTTGTTGAGTAGCTCCATGCCATGTTCTTACTTGTCATGTTCAGGTCATGTATCATGTTGTTTTGCTGCTCCGAAGAGGGCTTCGTGATCTGAAATTTCAGACAAGTGTTAATTTCACTAAGTCTGGAATCTGTTTTGCATTTGCGTTTTTGCCATGCTTGTTTGAACCTCATAATGGATGGATTGGCCGTCGCTCAGTGCTAGTCTTTTGTTAAGCATCTTGTGTGCATCCCTGCCATGTATTTCGTTGTCATGTTTGGTGGCTGTAGCATGTTCATTTCGTTGCAACTAGATGCCTACTTGCTGTAAATCGCAGACCGGTGTCATATCTTAAAACGCTTGCCATTTCCAAACCGTAACTCCGATTCCGATGATCTTTATATCGTTTTCAAGCGATTTCATCCCCTCTTTCCAGTGGCACCCTTGGAATTCCAAGTTGAGGCCAGGTTCATGCATTTCCTGTCATATCTTGCATTTTGCATCCCGCATCGCATCCCGCATAGCATACCATCTTTGCATCTTATTGTTTGAGCTTGCACGTGGTTGATTGTATCCTTGTTGCTTGTTTGTCTTGCTTGGGTAGAGCCGGGAGACGAGTTCGCTACCGAGGAGCCCGTTGAGTTTGCTTGTGAGGATCCAGCCAACTCTGACAACTGTGCAGGCAAGATGATCATACCCTCGAAATCACTACTATCTTTGCTATGCTAGTTTGCTCGCTCTTGCTATGCCATTGCTACGATGCCTACCTTTTGCTTGTCAGCCTCCCAATTGCCATGTCAAACCTCTAACCCACCATGTCCTAGCAAACCGTTGATTGGCTATGTTACCGCTTTGCTCAGCCCCTCTTATAGCGTTGCTAGTTGCAGGTAAAGTTTGGAGGCCGTTCCTTGTTGGGACATCTTTTATTTGCTTGTTGGGATATCATTATATTGCTTGTTATCTTAATGCATCTATATACTTGGTAAAGGGTGGAAGGCTCGGCCTCTCGCCTAGTGTTTTGTTCCACTCTTGCCGCCCTAGTTTCCGTCATATCGGTGTTATGTTCCCGGATTTTGCGTTCCTTACGCGGTTGGGTTATAATGGGAACCCCTTGATAGTTCGCCTTGATTAAAGCTTTTCCAGCAATGCCCAACATTGGTCTTACCATTTTCCACCTAGCCTTTTCTTTCCCTTGGGTTTTGCAGACTCAAGGGTCATCTTATTTTAACCCCCCCGGGCCAGTGCTCCTCTAAGTGTTGGTCCAAACTAGAGTCCTGTGCAGCGCCCCCTCGGGGAAACTCGAGGTTTGGTTTTAGTTGTATGGAGCGCTCATCTGAGTGTGCCCTGAGAAAGAGATATGTGCAGCTCCTATCGGGATTTGTCGGCACATTCAGGCGGTGTTGCTGGTCTTGTTTTAACCTGTCGAATTGTCTTGTTATACCGGGTTACCGAGTCTGATCGGTGTGTCTCGGGTGGAGGTCTATTCCTTCATTGACCGTGAGAGCTTGTCATGGGCTAAGTTGGGACTCCCCTGCAGGGATTGAACTTTCGAAAGCCGTGCCCGTGGTTATGGGCAGATGGGAATTTGTTAATGTCCGGTTGTAGAGAACTTGAACCTTAATTAATAAAAATGAATCAACTGAGTGTGTTACCGTGATGGCCTCTTCTTGGCGGAGCCCGGGAAGTGGACACGGTGTTGGAGTTATGCTTGCGCAGGTTGTTCTTCTAGATTCTCGCTCGCCCTTTGCCTCCTCTTCTCGCTCTCTTTTGCGTATAAGTTAGCCACCACATATGGTAGACGCTTGCTGTAGCTCCACATATACTTGCCTCATCCTTCCTATAAGCTTAAATAGTTTTGATCGCGAGGGTGCGAGACTGCTGAGTCCCTGTGGCTCACAGATACTATAACTCCAGATGCAGGTCCAGGTGATTCCGCTCCAGGTGACGAGTACGAGCTCAAGTGGGAGTTTGACGAGGACTCTCAGAGTTACTACGTGTCTTTTCCTGATGATCAGTAGTGGTGCCTAGTTGGGGTTCGATTCAGGGCCTTGTCGCATGTTGGGTTTTCTTCTATTTTGGCGCCGTAGTCGGGCCATGAGTGTTTGTATGATGGATGTTATTTATGTTCTCTGATGTGACGTGGTGAGTGTAAGCCAACTATGTATCTCCCCCTTTTATCATATATTACATGGGATGTTGTAATGATTACCTAACTTGCGACATTGCTTTCAATGCGGTTATGTCTCTAAGTCGTGCCTCGACACGTGGGAGCTATAGCCGCATCGAGGGCGTTACACCAAGTTGGGGCGATCGGGGACTTTGTCGCATTTGGGGGTTGATCTTTATTTTGGTTCCATAGTCGAACCTTGAGTGTATTGGATGAATGTAATGACTTATTTATGGATTTGTGTGACGTGGCGAGTGTAAGCCAACTATGTATCCTTTCCCCTTTATTTATTTACATGGGTTGTTGTGAAGATTACCTCACTTGCGACATTGCTTTCAATGCGGTTATGCCTCTAAGTCATGCTTCGACACGTGGGAGATCTAGCTGCATCGAGGGCGTTACAAGTTGGTAATCAGAGCCTTCCCCGACCTTAGGAGCCCCCAGCTTGATCGAATCGTTGGCGTTGTTGAGTCTAGAAAAATGTTTTGAGTCATTTTGGAATTATATATCGGAGAGTTAGGAATTCTTTTTACTCAGTCCCTTCGTCGCTCTGGTGAGGCATCCTGACGTAGAGTTTTGACTCTTCTCTTCTCAAATTTCACTAAAATTTTTTTAGGATCACGCGGGTATCTTGGAATCGTTCCGATGGTTTTGTGGCGAGAACATTGTTCTTGGTGCCTCATGACATTTAGGGGTTGTGGTAGTGTCCCGGGAGTTGAGCTCCGAGGTGTTGTCGTCACAATCTTATCGTTGAGATTCTGGAATACCTGAGTTTCGCCGACATCGAAAATCTCTTTTATGCAGTTGTTGGTGAGATAACCTCGATGCCACCCTGTACTGGGGCGGGAGTTTGGGAGTATTGCCATAACTCGTATAATGGATGCTTTTCGAAGGTTGAGGTAAATGATTTCCAAAGGTTTCTGGGTTATGTGTTGAACAATGGATACAGCTGGATGTTGGATTTGCTAGCTTTGGGTGAGGTATTATGCTTCGCCTGTATCCCCAACACCTGATTGCATAACCGGAAAGGTTCGGGAGTTTCATAGGTGGGAATTCTTGTAGCTCTAGTTCTTCTTCCGCGGATATTTGGTTTGGGATTGGGTAATCCTCACCAAGTATTTGTTCTTGTCCGTACCTTGTTGTTTTAGTCTTCTACCTCTATCTAAGTGGCTTCTCAATTTATGGAAATGTGACCATTTCAATTGGAATGCATTCGTTCATTTTGTTCGGATGTGAAGACTATAAGTTGCAATTTCTATCCGTTTGATTCAGCTTGAAATTTTTGTCTGTCAAGATGCTAACGGATGTCACCCTCTTCAGGATGGCTCCTGCTAAGGGTCATATTCAGAATCAGGATCCGCCACCACCACCTCCACCTCTGGAGGCATGGCAAGCTGTGATGGCCGTTACCAATGCAAACACGCAGCTGATCATGCAAATTCTGCAAGAGCGCAACAAAGGCCATGGCAACAATCAGAATCAGTTTGCTACACTCAACCAGTTCCTCGCTAACCAGCCCAAGACCTTCAGCAACTGTGTCGAGGCCTCAGACGCTGATGATTGGCTCGTGGATATCCGCAAGCATTTTGAGTGCAGTAATGTCAGGCCTGAGGACTTTGTCAAGTTTGCCTCCTTCCCACTCAAAGACCAAGATGCAGAATGGTTTCAGCAATAGAAAGATTCCAGAGGAGGCCGTGTGATTACCTGGGATGAATTCCGTCAAGACTTCAAAGCTCATCACATTCCTCAGAGTGTTGTTGAAAGCAAGCGTGAGGAATTCCGCAACCTGAAGCAAGGCAGCTTGTCTGTTTACCAG
The DNA here is from genome assembly GCF_018294505.1 of Triticum aestivum. Taxonomy (NCBI): domain Eukaryota; kingdom Viridiplantae; phylum Streptophyta; class Magnoliopsida; order Poales; family Poaceae; genus Triticum; species Triticum aestivum. The sequence continues at coordinate 294,117,158 of NC_057797.1, read as the reverse complement.
TATAACATTCTGTTCTAGAGGCTCGCTCATTTCGCCAAGCAGGACGTCCCTGATGAGAAGAGCATGATTCATCAGTTCAGGGGTGGCCTCAGAGAATAACTCAAACTAGCTCTCGTCCTTTTTGAGCCGAAGAAGTATGATGAGTTCTACAATATGGCAATGAAGCAAGAGACTGCTCAACTCAAGTGCGATGCTTCCAAGAAGCGAGTCAGAGATGCTACTCCTTCTTCCTCAACTCAAGTGGCTAAGCAGCAAAAGTATTAGCTGCCTCCTCCTCTGTTCCGTCAGCCTTATCAGCAGAAGAGCAAAGGTGGCAATGGATCTTCCCACCCACCCAACCAGGCTTTCAGAACAAGACTTCGTCTCAAGCTCCAAGATCAAGTGCTCCGTATCACCGTCCGCTCTCGGAGGTCACGTGCAACAAGTGCCAACAGAAGGGTCACTATGCCAACAAATGCTTCAATCAAAGGCGTCTTCCTCCTCCTCCTCCTGTGAGATCTGCTAGCAATGCAGTGGTCAAGCATAACCCCGAGCACGCCAAGGTCAACTTGTTGAATGCAGCTCAGGTAGAGGACTCGTCAGATGTCATCATGGGTAACCTTCATGTTAATGATGTTCCAGCAAAAGTTCTTTTTGACTCTGGTGCATCACATTGTTTCATGTCATTCCCATTTGCATTGGAGCACAATTTTGGCACTAAGGCTTTACCTAAAGCATTGCAAGTTGTTTCTCCGGCTAAGCGTCTGAGTTCTAGCATGATGGTCCCGGATATTTCTATCATGATGGGTGATTTCAAGTTTCTGGCTTCTCCAATGGTCCTTGGTAACTCGGATATTGATCTTATTCTCGGAATGGACTGGCTTTCTAAGCACAAGGCTTAGCTTGATTGTGCTACCAGGCAGATTCAATTGACTAATTCGTTTGAGGATGTAATCGTCTTTGCCGCTCGGGATAATACTATCCGATTACTATCTCTCAATGAGATGGGCAAGCTGGATGCCATCTCTCAAATTCCAGTCGTTTGTGAATATCAAGACGTCTTTCCAGAAGAGCTTCCAGGAATGCGTCCGCACCGGCCAGTTGAATTCATCATCGATCTTGAGCCTGGCACGGAACCTGTTTGCAAACGTCCTTACAAGCTTGGACCTAAGGAGTTGAAGGAGCTGAAGAAGCAACTCGATATTCAAGAGTGAACCGTATGGTTAAGTCAGAAGTACCAGTAGCGTGTTCCAGGAAGTGCGCTACTGCTAAGCTAGCTACAGCACGTTCCTCGATACGCGCTACTGCTATTCCTTTCTCTTTTCCCCCTTTTCATTTACTTCCTTTCACCTTTTTCTATTTCTTTCATTTTCATTTACTTTTCTATTTGCTTTCCTTTTAATTTTCTTTCCTTTAGCAGTAGCGGTAGTGTAGTTCGAGGTAGATCACACTACTATGTGTAACCTATCGGCTAAGCCGTGGGAATTTTAGTAGTAGAGCTTTTATCTTCAGGCGCGCTACTGCTACAACTGTATCTGTCGCGCTGTTTACATCAGCGCGCTACTGCTACTTAGCACCAGCGTGCTTTTTTTAACACGTGCTACTGCTAAAGTTCTGTGTATAATGTTTTCCCTAGTAGTGTTATGTCTCATTCTTCGGAGGTGGTGATGATGGCGTTGTTGATGAAACGGGTTTGTCGTCCATCTTCCAAGGCATAGGCTCACCATCATAGAAAGATGAGTGGGCCTCCGGGATCCTCAAATCTGCAGCCAAACTCATTCTCTTGAATCTATATTGATACTCATAGTTTTGGTTTTGCAGGTCATAGATCTGGGCTTGGAGGTGTTCGATTTTCTCATGAAGCCTGAAGATAGCCTCCTCAATGCTCTTGGGGTCCAGCTTGTGCTTGTTGGTGAACTCCGCAATCATCATGTGATTGGCGTTGAGTCCACGCTCCGCCATACCTTGACACATGAAAACTTGCTACTCCATTGCTTCGAGTCTTGTCTCCTTGCTTCCGTTATTCTTCGGCCCCTCAACATCGCGGATATGCAACACCCCTCACGCATCTCAATGGCTTGAGGGTGTCGCAACACCTCCACAAGATAGGGGTTGATGGCCTTCTCGAAAAACTTGTCCTTGGGGGCGCTTGGAGACGTCATGCTGATCTGGATCTGATAGAAAAACAGCTCGAAACAAAAACAGGAGATATTGTCGTGGTACAATGGTCAAAACCTTCGGGAGATTATATAACGAATTTTTACCGACCACAAGGACGGGGGGTGTGCCCAGGGGGTAGGGCGTGCCCTCCACCCTTGTGGATGCCTCGTGTCTCTTTTAGACTACTTTTAATTTCCCTAATTTTTTAAATATTCCGAAGCGGAGAAAATTTATCATTGGAAACGTTCCGGAGTTGGTTTACTTACCATACTGCATACATATTCCTTTTCAGAGTCTAAAACATTCTGGAAAGTGTCCCTTATGTACTCCTCCGGTGTTACGTTAGTAATTATATTGGTGTCAACATTTATGGGAGTACCTGAGATATAATGTTTGATTCTTTGACCTTTACCACCTTCGGATTTGTGCCTTCGGCATTGTTAATTTTTATGGCACCGAAACGATAGACCTCCTCGATAATGTAAGGACCTTCCCATTTAGAGAGAAGGTTTCCTGCAAAAAATCTTAAACAAGAGTTGTATAGCAAAACATGATCACCTACATTAAACTCACGCTTTTGTATCCTTTTGTCACGCCATCTTTTAACTTTTTATTTAAACAACTTGGCATTCTCATAGGCTTGGGTTCTCCATTCATCAAGTGAGCTAATGTCAAATAACCTCTTCTCACCGGCATGTTTAAAATCATTGTTGAGCTCTTTAATAGCCCAATATGCCTTATTTTCTAGTTCGAGAGGTAAACAGTACTAGGAAAAAGCCTAGCAGTAGCGCGGGTAAGCGCGCTACTGATAAGGCGCTACAGCTAATGCTTAGCAGTAGCGCCTACCGGCACTCGCTAGTGCTATATCTACTTAGTAGTAGCGCTTTCCAAGTCAAGCGCTACTGCTAATTACTAGTAGCGCTTTTGAAAACAATCGCTACTACTATTATTCCCTATTCCATTTCTCTTGAATTTTAGGTCGTACATATATACAATTTTTCATACAGTAGCAATTTAGAGATTTTTTTACATCATAATGAGTTATTAAATCACTAGGTGAAAGAACCTTGGATTAGTTTCAAGTGCATGGATCCAAAGTAACCAATGGTCACTTTGGATCCATCCATTTGAAACTAATCGGCGGTTCTTTCACCCATTGACATAATAACTTATCATCATCATCATCATCATCATAATATCATTAACAACTTATCATCATAATATATCATTGTCATATAACTCCTCATAATCATCATTTTCGTCCATGATGGGACATCATATAACACCTTCGTCACTAGTTATAATAACAACTCCTCCTCCTCATCATCATAGTACTCATAATCACTACTCCTACTCAGCATCACCATCAAGTCTAAGACATTGTAGTCATATATAATCAACACTAACTAATTGTTCTTAATACTTAGGACCTACTCCTCTCTCCTAGCTAAAATACCATAAAACAGATAAACCAGTCCTTCACCATAATGGAGAATGGACATAAACCTATCTCAAACTTGTGGCTTGCGCACATTCATTTTTTCTCCAATTATATTTGTGTGAGCATTCATCACTTTGCTCCATTCTTTGATTTCGAGCCTTCCATCATTTGAAGAAATCGAGTATGCAGTATGGTAAGCCTCCGAAGGAGTTGGTCGTAAGCTAACCATATGCATATCACCTACGATAAATAGCACGTCAGGCACAACCTGCTTCGGGAGCCTCTGTTCAAAAACGAAGTAGTAACATATATAGTTAGCAATGGTTTACTTAAGAATAATGTATGCAATGAAGTTACCATCATTAACAAAATCTTACCAAGTTTTTGGCAATGAAGTTATCATCAAGCAATGTATGAACTAGTGGCACGTATCTAGTATAATTTGGGTTGATAGAGTGACTGGTGTTGAAGGCCTCAACATCTTCTATGAATGAGATAAGATAACCTTTCTCCTCACAATTAATCTTGGAGTCATAGTTGTAGTATGTGTTGTCTACTACCTTCCGAGTATTTCTTCAAGATAAGAAATAAGCTGAAATTATAAATAAATAAGTTTAGTACAGACGAATACCAAATATTTTTAAATTAACAACATAAATTACTGAACTTAACAAAATATTTTGACAAACTCACATCTAGGCAAAATTGGAGGCATATCCACATCCACCCAGATGTCGATATTATCATCATCATCATAATCTTCGAGACAAATATCAAATATTATTCGCATTCCCTCCTCAAATCCATATGCCTTGCAGAGAGCTTCCCAATTAGAGCAACTGAAATGGGAGCGATCGACCTCATTGTAGAACTTAACCAGAAACTCATAACCATGTTTAGTTCTTAAGTGAGCCCTCCTCGTCTCCACATTCTAAAAGTCATCTAAACCAAAACCAAGCTTCTCCAATACATATGGTCTAGCATGGCACAAGATTTACTAATCAAATTGAAAAAAATCGATAAATTACACATTGAACAAAAGAAGCACAAGTGATGGTATTAATTACAATGAAATGCTTGTCGTTGCGTACCATACAAACATCGAAGGTCTCTTCCAGCTTCACGGTGAAAAACCTATCATTTTGCAGGTGAGGAAACCTGTCGCACACACCCTGGTCATCGTAGCAGTACCCGCACTCCGGTATCCCATCGTCATCAGACATCTCCTGTGTTCAAAATTCAAAGATTATAACTTGATGGAAAAACCCAAAAAATCCGGCATGACCTTTTCTAAAAAAGGACATATCAAGCGCTTGAAATTTGCTAGAACGGAAATTAATCAACACTCTGGCAAAACATAGGCCACTTATCGATGGTCATTGCATTTCAATGGTTCAAAATATGAAAATAAAACATTTGAAAATATCTCATATATAATCCTAACACTAAATAAACTAGTTTTATAACTACTTACTAAATAACCTAGTTTTATTAACTACTTACTAAATAAACTAGTTCTATTACGCACTTACTAAATAAACTAGTTCTATCAAGCACTTAATATAAATAAACTAGTTATATTAATCACTTACTAAATAAACTAGTTACCTACGATTTGCAAAATAGAGACAAGGGAGGGAGGGAGGAGAGAGGAGGGGGAGGGGTGGCCAGAGAAGGAGGGGGAGGGGCCGGCTAGAGGAGGAGGGAGGGGCGGTCGGAGGAGGAGGAGGGTGGGGCGGTGGGAGGAGGGCTGTCGGAGGAGGAGGGAGGTGGGGTGGCCGCAGGCGGAGGGAGGAGGAGGGATGGAAGGAGGGAGTACCTCGGTGGCAGACGGACGACGGTGGCAGCGACGAACGACAATGGTTATCGGCGCAGGCGAGAGTGACTGAGAGGGAGAGTGAGTGAGAGAGAGAGGGTCGGCCGCATAGGGATAAGGTAGGGTTAGTAGTTGCGTGGGTAAGAAAAAGCGCTACAGATAAGGATAATAGCAGTTGCGCGGTACGGCGTAAGGCGCTACTGCTATAACTAGCTGGACGGCGAGGTCATGGCAATTAGAGCAATAGCGCGGTATGGAGATGACGCGCTACTGCTATTTTTCTTTCAGCAACGGGTTTTTTGGGAACGCGCTGCTGCTAAATAGCAGTAGCATCGTATTTTGAAGAGCGCTGCTGGTAATATTCTGTGTATAAGGTTTTTCCCTAGTAGTGAAATGACATGCTTATCCATAAACCATTTTATATGGAGACATACCATAGGATTCTTATAACCAGTTCTATAAGCCCACAAAGCATCATCAAGTTTCTTAGACCAACTCTTTCTAGATCTATTAACAGTCTTTTGCAAAATTAATTTAATATCTCTATTTCTCAATTCTACTTGACCAGTAGACTGAGGATGATATGGAGATGCAACTCTATGGTTAACATCATACTTAGCAAGCATTTTACGGAAAGCATCGTGAATAAAATGTGAGCCACCATCAGTCATTAAATATCTAGGGAGTCCAAACCTTGGAAAAATAACTTCTTTAAGCATCTTAATAGAAGTGTTATGATTAGCACTACAAGTTGGAATACCTTCTACCCACTTAGTAACGTAATCAACAACAACTAAAATATGTGTATAGCCAATAGAGGAGGGGAAAAGTTCCCATATAATCAAAGCCCCAAACATCAAATGGTTCAATAACAAGTGAATAATTCATACGCATTTCCCGTCGTCTACTAATATTACCAATTCTACCGCATTCCTCACAAGACAAGACAAACTTACGAGCATCGTTGAAGAGAGTGGGCCAATATAAACCAGATTGCAATACCTTGTGTGCAGTTCTATCTCCAACATTGTGTCCTCCGTAAGCTTCGGAGTGGCACTTGCGTAGGATTTGTTCTTGTTCATGCTTAGGTACACAAGTCTAGTAACACCATCTACTCCTTCTTTATAAAGGTGTGGATCATGCCAAAAGTAATGTGTTAAATCATAGAAAAACTTTTTCTTTTGCTGGTATGTGAAACTAGGTGGTATAAATTTAGCAACGATATAATTAGCATAATCAGCATACCATGGAGTATTACGAGAAGAATTTATGACATTTAGTTGCTCATCGGGAAAGCTATAATCAATAGGCAGTGGGCCATCATGAACATTTTCTAACCTAGACAAGTTGTCTGCAACGGGTGAGGGAGTCCTGGACTAAGGGGTCGTCGGGCGTCCGGCCTATTAGCCATGGGCCGGACTGATGGGCTGTGAAGATGCGAAGACCGAAGACTGTACCTGTGTCCGGATGGGACTCTCCTTGGCGTGGAAGGCAAGCTTGGCGACCGGATATGTAGATTCCCTTCTTTGTAACCGACCTTGTGTAACCCTAGATCCTTCCGATGTCTATATAAACTGGAGGACTTAGTTCGGATAGGGGAGATTCATTATCGTAGCCATACAAGCTAGACCTCTAGGGTTTATCCATTACGATCTCGAGGTAGATCAACTCTTGTAATACTCATATTCATCAATATCAATCAAGAAGGACATAGGGTATTACCTCCATAGAGAGGGCCCGAACCTGGGTAAACATCGTGTCCCTTGTCTCCTATTACCATTGACCTTAGACGCACAGTTCGGGACCCCCTACCCGAGATCTGCCGGTTTTGACACCGACATTGGTGCTTTCATTGAGAGTTCCTCTGTGCTGTTGCAAAAAGGTTTGATGTCCCCTTCAATCGTCAGTAATGACGCCTTCCAATGAGAAACTTTCCTCCCCAGACAGATCTCCGTGTTCGGCGGCTTCGCACTGCGGGCCAACTCGTTTGGCCATCTAGAGCAAATTGAAGGCTATGACCCTGGCCATCAGATTAGATTTGGGAGCTTGAACTATGTTGTGGACACCTGTGGAGACTTGATCTTCGCCGGATTCGAGACCACGGTAGCCGCTCCCGGTGACCCCGAGGATCATGACCTAAATCTATGATCTGGCCACATCCAGGAGATTGCTCCTGTAACTGCTCTGGCCCTAGATCCAGAGCAAGCTGTGCCATCAAAGGACGGGAGGATCAACCCAACCACAGAGGCCACAGATTCCACGGCGTTGGAGCCGCACATAGGCTTAGCCTCTCACGACGTCTTTGTCAGCGGAACTCCGGACTCGTATCCGGCCGTAAGTTCCAAATCACGTGAGCCCTCGGACGCCGAGCTTGATCGTTTATCGTTCTTCGAATTCAGCGCCGCAGACATCTTCTAGCACTCGCCCTTGGGGGATGTGCTAAATTCCTTAAAGAACCTGTCGTTCACGGAGGACTCACAGCCGAACTATATCCGGCTTGAACTAGGGGTTGACGGTGGAGAATTTTGCTTCCCACCCACCACCCACTTCATAACCACGGTTGAGGATTCGACCGATTCACTTGATTACGACTCGGAGAACATTGACGGTATGGACGATGATGCCAAAGACAACGAAGACCCCATTGATACAGCTAATGAACAAGATAAACTGGAAGATGGGCAGGTTAGCCCTGGTAAATAGGCCACGCACAAAGATTCGGAGGAAGACAATTACCTTCCGCTCTCTGAGGATGAGGTGAGCCTCGGCACCGAGGATTTCATCGTGCCTGAGGAACCTCTTGACCAGGAGCGCTTCAAGCTCCAACTAATAGCCACTGCAAGGAGCCTGAAAAAGAAGCAGCAGCAGCTTCAAGCTCATCAAGATCTGCTCAATGATAGATGGACCGAAGTCCTAGCCGCCGAAGAATACAGCCTTAGTGGCCTAGCCAAAAGCTACCCGAAGCGTAGATTGCTACCCCAGGGCGACGACAAGGAATAGGTTCTTAGTTAAAAAGAACCAAATCATCGACTTTAAACACAGCGTCCGGGATGAATGGCTTGCACGCCACCTCGGTCAAGAAGGACCTAGATCCATGACAGCCCTTACCGCTCTAATGACCCGCTTTTGCGCAGGAGAATACAGCTGGCTCGCTCGCAGAAGCAATAGTGCCAGCGACTCGGGCACTTTCGAAATCCGAGACGGCAATGGCAAGCCACGATAAAGCAAACACAACAGTCGCAATGCTAGTGAAAGATCACGCGACACATTGGTCAATGTCGGATTCAGCAATATCAAGCCCGGTCAACGAAAAAAGCCATTCAAGGCGAACAGAGACGGACCATCCAACCTAGGCAGGATACTGGACCGACCCTACCAGATTCACGACCACACCAATAAACCAGCTAATCATACCAACAGAAGTTGTTGGGTCCTGAAGCAGGCATGCAAGCTCAACGCCGAACACAAGGGAAGGGGGCCGCCAGGCAATAGGGACGACAGAGTGGTTCACCAGCCAAATGTCGGGGGTCAGAAGCAATCCCCCCCCCCCCCGAAGATCGATCAAATCCGGAGCAGAAATAGCAGTTCGACTTCCGTTGCCCATCTCATATACCCGTTAAAACTATACAGCACATACATAACTACGCACTTAAGATACCATGGGCATTGGCGGAAGCATAATACGGACAAGTCCGCAAGCATTTCGGTAACATTTTTATCTACTTTCCTTTTTCTTTCTTCATTATCTGTTAAAAATAGGTGGCGCAAAGGAGAAACGTCTAAGACCGACTCCATCAGAGTTCGGATCTGTACACTCACCTACGGGGCTACTTCCTTCAAGGATTCCCCTCGCCAAGGACAGGCGGCGCAGACGTGCGACAGTAGGTCCAAAATAACTTTTTGTAGACCGCACTCTTTTTCGAGCCGGTAACATGCCTTTTTCCTTTGCCTTCGACCCATGGCATATCAAATAGCCAGGGTTGTGGCCTTTATATATATCAACTAATCAGTGGCATATCACTCAGGTCCCAGTTCACATTACCCGAATTAATCATCTGCGTCTTTCTGCAAATGAATACGCCCCCTATGGTTGTTTCACAGATATACCACGGGCTTAACTTGCCAGGGGCTCGATACGGGAACAAATGAGTTGCCAACAAAGTCCGAACAGATTTTACAGTGTACTTTGGCGTCGCAAGTTTGGCCTTATATGCATCAGCTCTGAATCATGTCTTGGTTCAATAGTTGGGTTGCCCGGCTCCTGTGCTTGCTATCCTACGTTCCGCTCTATAGTCTAGGGTAGTAAAGGGAGAACTACTGCGATTGTGCTTCCGGTTCACCTGGCTCAGCACCTTAGTAGAGAAAGCCAAAAACTGACTGTCATGATGCGGCGAGAGCTGATCAACCACTCGATGACTTATCGGAATCTCTAGCGGTTCCTCCGTGTCACACGAAGGACATCTTTTCGGTCAAATATGTAAACGCATCGTATGAATAAGCCGCGTACATCCCAGGGGCTATGTCGTACACCCACCATAAAACTCCTATGGCTAAGTGAAAGTGTTAACGCCCTATAGTATGGTTTCCTGGTTCGCCACTTTGACACCTCCTTCACGGACCAAGACGTTGGGTCAAGAGTGATCAAATGCTTTTCCGAACACCCCCATACTCCTACGAGGGGGCTAAAGCCGGCGACTGGAAAACTTTTAGATTATATAAATACGGCCCCATAGGAGGAACACAAACTCTCGAGCAACATAAAAACAGATTAACTATAAAATTGTCTCGTACAATTCTCATACATCTCACTCGAACATTATTTCTGTCGAGCATTGACCCTCTATCAAGCGGGCGGCCACTAGGACGTCTTCAAAATAATGCTCCGGTTCATGGCGGTCCTTGCCCTTGGGTGGACTCTTCGCTGCAACATCAGTGGCCTTCATCTTCCCCCAGAATGTCTTAACTCGGGAAAAGGCCATTCGTGCACCCTTGATGCACACTGACCGCTTCATAACATCGATACGTGGCACCGCGTCAACAAGCCGCTGTACCAAGCCGAAGTAACTATTTGGAATAGGCTCAATTGGCCATAACTGGATTATGACGTTCTTCATGGAAGCGCAGGATATCCTATGAAGCTTGGCCCACTTGGACATCTGCTCATTCAACAACAGGGGGCGCTTTGACGCGCCGAATTGTGACCAGAAAAGCTTCTCTGTTGTATACCCCTCTCGCGCCTGGTAAAACTGTCTCGCATCGTAAGAACTCTTCAGATAGTTTAAAAACTCGTCCAGAGAACTCCATAATTCTTTCATGGGACCTAGAAATTCACCCTAGGACACACATGTGATTTTTCAATCAACTTTGGTGCACTGGAGCATGTGCTTGTTGTTCAAATTTGAATTATGCACATTAAATGGCCAGAAACTCAATTAACGTATAGAAAGGCCAAATGAACCCAGAATAATTTCAAAATTTAGCATGATACTTATATTTGGTCTAATATGTCTGTGTAAAAAGTTTAAGGCAGGAGAAGGCAGTGTACGTATGTCGTTTCACACACGGAGGTCACATGTTCCCTCTCGAAACCACGAGCCATCTTGAGGGAAGCTACGGTTTGCAAGAAGCTTACACCAAAGGTTGTCCCAATTCGGCCAAAAAAATTACCGCAACATGTTGGTGCCATGTCATGACACCATGCCAATTTTCATGATTTTCAGGCGTGTTTTGGATTTACAGGAATTAAAAAACCAAGTTTCTCATTTTTCCGGCCGAGCCACAACGCCCAGATGTTTGAATTTCATTCCCATTTCGTGCATGGGACCTAGAAATTCAACCAAGGACACACATGTGATTTTTCCACCAACTTATGTGCATTGGAGCATGTGCTTGTAGTTTAAATTTTAATTATGCACATAAAATGCCTAGAAACTCAATTAATGTATAAAAAAGGCCAAACAAACCCGAAATAATTCCAAAATTTAGCACGATACTTCTATTTGGCCTAATCTGTGTGTGTAAAATAATTAAGGCGGGAGATGGCAGTGTACATATGTCATTTTGCACATGGTGGCGAAACGTTCCCTCTCGGAACCACGAGCCTTCTTGAGAGAAGCTTGGGTTTGCAAGAAGCTTACACTAAAGCTTGTCCTAATTCGGCCAAAAATTTACCGCAGCATGTTGGTGCCATGTAAAGACACTGTGCCAAGTTTCATGATTTGTAGACGTGTTTTGGATTTATAGGAATTAAAAAACCAAGTTTCCCAATATTTTCGGCCGAGCCACAATCCCCAGATGTTTGAATTTCATAGCCATTTCTAGCATGGGACCTAGAAATTCACCCAAGGACACACATGTGATGTTTCAACCCACTTTGTTGCACTGGAGCATGTACTTGTAGTTCAAATTTGAATTATCAACATTAACTGCCCAGAAACTCAATTAATGTATAAAAAGGCCAAACGATCCCGGAACAATTCCAAAATTAGCACGATACTTCTATTTGGTCTAATCTGCCTATGTAAAAAGATTAAGGCGGGAGAAGGCAGTGTATGTATGTCATTTTGCAGACAGAGGTGACACGTTCCCTCTTGTTACCACGAGCCTTCCTGAGAGAAGCTCCGATTTGCAAGAAGCTTACACCAAAGCTTGTCCCAATTTATCCAAAAAAGTACCGCAGCATGCTGGTGCCATGTCATGACACCATGCCAAGTTTCAGGATTTTCAGGCGTGTTTTGGATTTACATTAATTAAAAAACCACGTTTCTCAATCTTTCCGGCCAAGCGACAATGCCCAGATGTTTGAGTTTCATTCCCATTTATTGCATGGGACCTAGATATTCACCCAAGGACACACATGTGATTTTTCAACCAACTTTGGTGTACTGGAGCATGTGCTTGTAGTTCAAATTTGAATTATGCACATTAAATGCCCAAAAACTCAATTAATGAATAAAAAAGGCCAAACGAACCCGAAATAATTCCAAAATTTAGCACAATACTTCTATTTGGCCTAATATGCCTTTGTAAAAAAAATTAAGGCGAGAGAAGGTAGTCTATGTATGTCGTTTCACAAACGGAGGTGACACGTTCCCTCTCGAAACCATGAGCCTTCTTGAGAGAAGCTCCGGTTGGCAAAAAGCTTACACCAAAGCTTGTCCCAATTCGGCGAAAAAATTTACCACATCATGTTGGTGCCATGTCATGACACTGTGCCAAGTTTCATGATTTTCATGCATGTTTTGGATTTACAGGAATTAAAAAACCTAGTTTCTCAATCTTTCCGTCTGAGCCATGATGCCCAGATGTTTGAGTTTCATTCCCATCTATTGCATCGGACCTAGAAATTCACCCAAGGACACACATGTGATTTTTCAACCAACTTTGGTGCACTGGAGCATGTGCTGGTAGTTAAAATTTGAATTATGCACATTAAATGCCCAAGAACTCAATTAAGGAACAAAAAAGGCCAAACGAACCCGGAATAATTCCAAGCACAATACTTCTATTTGGCCTAATATGCCTTTGTAAAAAAATTAAGGCGGGAGAAGGTAGTGTATGTATGTCGTTTCACAAACGGAGGTGACATGTTCCCTCTCGAAACCACGAACCTTCTTGAGAGAAGCTCCGGTTGGCAGGAAGCTTACATCAAAGCTTGTCCCAATTCGGCCAAAAAATTTACCGCAACATTTTGGTGCGTTGTCATGACACCATGCCAAGTTTGATGATTTTCATGCGTGTTTTGGATTTACATGAATTAAAAAACCAAGTTTCTCAATCTTTCTAGCAGAGCTACGTCACCCAGATGTTTGAATTTCATTACCATTTCTTGCATGGGACCTAGAAATTCACCCAAGGACACACATGTGATTTTTCAACCAACTTTGGTGCACTAGAGCATGTGCTTATAGTTCAAATTTGAATTATGCACATTAAATGCCCAGAAACTCAATTAATGTATAAAAAAGGCAAAACGAACCCGGAATAATTCCAAAATTTAGCACGATACTTCTATTTTGGCCTAATCTACCTGTGTAAAAGAATTAAGGTAGGAGAAGGCAGTGTATGTATGTCGTTTCCCACACGGAGGTGACACGTTCCCTCTCTGAACCACGAGCCTTCTTGAGAGAAGCTCCGGTTTGCAAGAAGCTTACGCCAAAGTTTTTCTCCCAATTCGGCCAAAACATTTACCGCAACATGTTGGTGCCATGTCATGACACCAGGCCAACTTTCATGATTCCCAGACGTGTTTTGGAATTACAGGAATAAAAAAACCAATTTTCTCAATCTTTTCGGCCGAGCCACGATGCCCAGATGTTTGAATTTCATTCCCATTTCTTGCATGGGACCTAGAAATTCACCCAAGGACACACATGTGATGTTTCAACCCACTTTGGTGCGCATGAGCATGTGCTTGTAGTTCAAATTTGAATTATGCACATTAAATGCCCAAAAACTCAATTAATGTATAAAAAGGCCAAACAAACCCAGAATAATTCCAAATATTAGCATGATACTTCTATTTGGTCAAATCTGCATATGTAAAAATATTAAGGCGGGACAAGGCAGTGTACGTATGTCGTTTTGCACAGGGAAGTGACACGTTCCCTCTCGGAACCATGAGCCTTCCTGAGAGAAGCTCCGGTTTGCAAGAAGCTTACACCAAAGCTTGTCCCAATTCAACCAAAAAATTTTCCGTAGCATGTTGGTGTCATGTCATGACACCATGCCAAGTTTCATGATTTTCAGGCTTGTTTTGGATTTACAGGAATTAAAAAACTAAGTTGGTCAATTCTTCCGGCCAAGCCATGACGCCCAAATGATTGAATTTCATTCCCATTTCTTGCATGTGACCTAGAAATTCACCCAAGGACACACATGTGATTTTTCCACCAAGTTTGGTGCACCAGAGCATGTACTTGTAGTTCAAATTTGAATTATGCACATTAGATGCGCAAGAACTCAATCAATGTATAAAAAAGGCCAAACGAACCCAGAATAGTTCCAAAATTTAGCACGGTACTTCTATTTGGTCTAATCTGCCTGTGTAAAAAAATTAAGGTGGGAGAAGCCAGTGTACGTATGTCGTTTCACACACGGAGGTGACATGTTCCCTCTCGGAACCACGAGCCTTCTTGAGAGAAGCTCCGGTTTGCAAGAAGCTTACACCAAAGCTTGTCCCAATTCGGCCAAAAAAGTTACTGCAGTATGTTGGTGCCATGTCATGACACCGTGCCAAGTTTCATGATTTTCAGGCATGTTTTGTATTTACAGGAATTAAAAAACCATGTTTCTCAATCTTTCCGGCCGCGCCACGACTCCCAGATGTTCAAATTTCATTCCCATTTCTTGCATGGGACCTAGAAATTGACCCAAGGACACACATGTGATGTTTCAACCCACTTTGGTGCGCAGGAGCATATGCTTGTAGTTCAAATTTGAATTATGCACATTAAGTGCTCTTAAATTCAATTAATGTATAAAAAAGGCCAAACAAACCCAGAATAATTCCAAAAATTAGCATGATACTTCTATTTGGTCTAATATGCTTGTGTAAAAAGATTAAAGCGGGAGAAGGCAGTGTACGTATGTTGTTTCGCACAGGGAGGTGACACGTTCCCTCTCGGAACCACGACCCTTCCTAAGAGAAGCTCTGGTTTGCAAGAAGCTTACACCAAAGCTTGTCCCAATTCAGCCAAAAAACTTATCGCAGCATGTTGGTTCCATGTCATGAAACCGTGCCAAGTTTCATGATTTTCAGGCGTGTTTTTGGATTTATAGGAATTTAAAAACTAATATGGTCAATCCTTCCGGTCGTGCCACGATGCCCAGATGTTTGAATTTCATTCCCATTTATTTCATGGGACCTAGAAATTCACCCAAGGACACACATGTGATTTTCAACCAACTTTGGTGCACTGAAGCACGTGCTTGTAGTTCAAATTTGAATTATGCACATTAGATGCCCAAAAGCTCAATTAATGTATAAAAAAGGCCAAAGGAACCCGGAATAATTCCAAAATTTAGCACAATACTTCTATTTGTCCTAATATGCCTGTGTGAAAAAATTAAGGCGGGAGAATGCAGTGTACGTATGTCATTCCCATTTCAGGCGTGTTTTGAATTTATAGGAATTAAAAAACCAAGTTTCTCAATATTTCCGGCCAAGCCACGACTCCCAGATGTTCGAATTTCATTCCCATTTCTTGCATGGGACCTAGAAATTCACCCAAGGACCCACATGTGATTTTTGAACCAACTCTGGTGCACTGGAGCATGTCCTTGTACTTCAAATTTGAATTATGCACATTAAATGGCCAGAAACTCAATTAATGTATATAAAGGCCAAACTAACCATTAATAATTCCAAAATTTAGCACGATACTTCTATTTGTCCTAATTTCCTGTGTAAAAAAATTAAGGCGGGAAAAGGCAGTGTACGTATGTCGTTTCGCACACGGAGGTGACACGTTCCCTCTTGAAACCACGAGCCTTCTTGAGAGAAGCTCCGGTTCGCAAGAAGCTTACACCGAAGCTTGTCCCAATTAAGGCGAGAAAATTTACCACATCATGTTGGTGCCATGTCATGACACCGTGCCAAGTTTCATGATTTTCAGGCATGTTTTGGATTTACAGGAATTAAAAAACCAAGTTTCTCAATGTTTCCGGCTAAGCCATGACGCACAGATGTTTGAATTTCATTCCCATTTATTGCATGGGACCTAGAAATTCACCCAAGGACACAGATGTGATTTTCAACAAACTTTAGTGCACTGAAGCATGTGCTTGTAGTTCAAACTTGAATTATGCACCTTAGATGCCCAAAAACTCAATTAATGTATAAAAAAGGCCAAAGGAACCCAGAATAATTCCAAAATTTAGCACAATACTTCTATTTGGCCTAATATGCCTTTGTAAAAAAATTAAGGTGGGAGAATGTAGTGTACGTATGTCGTTTCACACACGGAGGTGACACGTTCCCTCTCGGGACCACGAGCCTTCTTGAGAGATGCTCCGGTTGGAAACAAGCTTACACCAAAGCTTGTACCAATTCGGCCAAAAAATTTACCACAGCCTGTTGGTGCCATGTCATGACACCATTCCAAGTTTCATGATTTTCAGGCGTGTTTTGGATTTACAGGAATTAAAAAACTAAGATGGTCATTCCTTCCGGCCAAGCCACAACGCCCAGATGTTTGAATTTCATTCCCATTTCTTGCATGGGACCTAGTAATTCACCCAGGGACACACATGTGATTTCTTAACCAACTTTGGTGCACTGGAGCATGTGCTTGTAGTTCAAATTTGAATTATGCACATTAAATGCCCAGAAACTCAATTAACGTATAAAAAAGGCCATACGAACCCGGAATAATTCCAAATTTTAGCACGATACGTCTATTTGGTCTAATCTGCCTGTGTAAAAAATTAAGGTTGGAGAAGGCAGTGTACGTATGTCTTTTCGCACACGGAGATGACATGTTCCCTCACAGAACCATGAGCCTTCTTGAGAGAAGCTCCGGTTTGCAAGAAGCTTACACCAAAGCTTGTCCCAATTCGGCCAAAAAAGTTACTGCAACATGTTGGTTCCATGTCATGACACCGTGCCAAGTTTCATGATTTTCAGGCATGTTTTGTATTTATGGGAATTAAAAAACCAAGTTTCTCAATCTTTCCGGCCGAGCCACGACTCCCAAATGTTCGAATTTCATTCCCATTTCTTGCATGGGACCTAGAAATTCACCCAAGGACCCACATGTGATTTTTGAACCAACTCTGGTGCACTGGAGCATGTCCTTGTAGTTCAAATTTGAATTATGCACATTAAATGCCCAGAAACTCAATTTTTGTATATAAAGGCCAAACTAACCATTAATAATTCCAAAATTTCGCACGATGCTTCTATTTGGCCTAATTTTCCTGTGTAAAAAATTAAGGCAGGAAAAGGCAGTGTACGTATGTCGTTTCGCACACGGAGGTGACACGTTCCCTCTTGAAACCACGAGCCTTCTTGAGAGAAGCTCCGATTGTCAAGAAGCTTACACCGAAGCTTGTCCCAATTAAGGCGGGAAAATTTACCGCAACATGTTGGTGCCATGTCATGACACCGTGCCAAGTTTCATGATTTTCAGGCATGTTTTGGATTTACAAGAATTAAAAAACCAAGCTTCTCAATCTTTTCGGCTGAGCCACAGCGCCCATATGTTTGAATTTCATTCCCATTTATTGCATGGGACCCAGAAATTCTCCCAAGGACACACATGTGATTTTCAACCAACTTTGGTGCACTAAAGCATGTGCTTGTAGTTCAAATTTGAATTATGCACATTAGAATCCGAAATAATTGCAAAATTTAGCACAATACTTCTATTTGGCCTAATATGCCTTTGTAAAAAAATTAAGGCGGGAGAATGTAGTGTACGTATGTCGTTTCACACACTGAGATGACACGTTCCCTCTCGGAACCACGAGCCTTCTTGAGAGAAGCTCCGATTGCCAACAAGCTTACACCAAAGCTTGTCCCAATTTAGCCAAAAAATTTACCATAGCCTGTTGGTGCCATGTCATGACACCATTCCAAGTTTCATGATTTCCAGGCGTGTTTTGGATTTACAGGAATTAAAGAACTAAGATGGTCAATCCTTCCGGCCGAGCCACGACGCCCAGATGTTTGAATTTCATTCCCATTTCTTGCATGGGACCTAGTAATTCACCCAGGGACACACATGTGATTTTTCAACCAACTTTGGTGCACTGGAGCATGTGCTTGTAGTTCAAATTTGAATTATGCACATTAAATGCCCAGAAACTCAATTAACGTATAAAAAAGGCCATACGAACCCGGAATAATTCCAAAATTTAGCACGATACTTCTATTTGGTCTAATCTGCCTCTGTAGAAAATTAAGGTGGGAGAAGGCAGTGTACGTATGTCGTTTCACACATGGAGGTGACACATTCCCTCATGGAACCACGAGCCTTCTTGAGAGAAGCTTCAGCTTGCAAGAAGCTTACACCAAAGCTTGTCCCAATTCAGCCAAAAAGTTACTGCAGCATGTTGGTGCCATGTCATGACACCGTGCCAAGTTTCATGATTTTTAGACATGTTTTGGATTTACAGGAATTAAAAAACCAAGTTTCTCAATCTTTCTGGCTAAGCCACGACGCCGAGATGTTTGAATTTCATTCCCATTTCTTGCATGGGGCCTAGAAAATCACCCAAGGGCACGCATGATATGTTTCAACCCACTTTTGTGCACAGGAGCATGTACTTGTAGTTCAAATTTGAATTTTGCACATTCAATGCTGAGAAACACAATTAATGTATAAAAATGGACAAACAAACCCAGAATAATTCCAAAAATTAGCATGATACTTCTATTTGGTCTAATCTACATGTGTAAAAATATTAAGGTGGGAGAAGGCAGTGTACTTATGTCATTTCGCACACTGAGGTGACACGTTCCCTCTCGGAACCACGAGCCTTCCTGAGAGATGCTCCGGTTTGCAAGAAGCTTACGCCAAAGCTTGTCCCAATTCAGCCAAAAAACTTACCGCAGCATGTCGGTGCCATGTCATGAAACCATGCCAAGTTTCATAATTTTAAGGCGTGTTTTGGATTTACAGGAATTAAAAAACTAAGATGGTCAATCCTTCTGGCCGAGCGACGACGCCCAGATGTTTGAATTTCATTCCCATTTCTTGCATGGGACCTAGAAATTCACCCAAGGAAAGACATGTTATGTTTCAACCTACATTGGTGCACAGGAGCATGTACTTTTAGTTCAAATTTTAATTTTGCACATTAAATGCTCAGAAACACAATTAATGTATAAAAAAGGCCAAACAAACCCAGAATAATTCCAAAAATTAGCATGATACTTCTATTTGGTCTAATCTGCATGTGCAAAAGGATTAAGGCGGGAGAAGGCAGTGTACGTATGTCATTTCACACACGGAGGTGACACGTTCCCACTCGAAACCACGAGCCTTCCTGAGAGAAGCTCCGGTTTCCAAGAAGATTACACCAAAGCTTGTCCCAATTTAGCCAAAAAACTTACTGCAGCATGTCGGTGCTATGTCATGAAACCATGCCAACTTTCATGATTTTTAGGCGTGTTTTGGATTTTCAGGAATTAAAAAACTAAGATGGTCAATCCTTCCGGCCGAGCCACAATGCCCAGATGTTTGAATTTCATTTCCATTTCTCGCATGGGACCTAGTAATTCACACAAGGACACACATGTGATTTTTCATCCAAGTTTGGTGCAAGGAGCATGTGCTTGTAGTTCAAATTTGAATTATGCACATTAAATGCCCAGAAACTCAATTAAAATATAAAAAGGCTATACGAACCCGGAATAATTCCAAAATTTAGGACGATACTTCTATTTGGTTTAATCTGCATGTGTAAAAAATTAAGGCGGGAGAAGGCAGTGTACGTATGTCGTTTCGGACATAAAGGTGACAAGTTCACTCTCCGAACCACGAGCCTTCTCGAGAGACGCTGCAGTTTGCAAGAAGCTTACACCAAAGCTTGTCCCAATTCGTCCAAAAAAATACCACAGCATGTTGGTGCCTTGTCATGACACCGTGCCAACTTCCAAAATTTTCAGACTTGTTTTGGATTTACAGGAATTAAAAAACCAAGTTTCTTAATCTTTCTGGCTGAACCACGACGCCCAGATGTTTGAATTTCATTCACATTTCTTGCATGGGGCCTAGCAATTCACCCAAGGACACACATTATGTTTCAACCCACTTTTGTGCACAGCAGCATGTACTTGTAGTTCAAATTTGAATTTTGCACATTCAATGCTCAGAAACACAATTAATGTATAAAAAGGCCAAACAAACCCAAAATAATTCCAAAAATTAGGAAGATACTTCTATTTGGTCTAATCTGCATGTGTAAAAAGATTAAGGCGGGAGAAGGCAGTGTACGTATGTCATTTCGCACACGGAGGTGACATGTTCCCTCTCGGAACCACGAGCCTTCCTAAGAGAAGCTCCGGTTTGCAACAAGCTTACACCAAAGCTTGTCCCAATTCAGCCAAAAAACTTACCGCAGCATGTTGGTGCCATGTCATGAAACCATGCCAAGTTTCATAATTTTCAGGCGTGTTTTGGATTTACAGGAATTAAAAAACTAAGATGGTCAATCCTTCTGGCCGAGCGACGACGCCCAGATGTTTGAATTTCATTCCCATTTTTTGCATGGGACCTAGAAATTCACCCAAGGACAGACATGTTATGTTTCAACCCACTTTGGTGCACAAGAGCATGTATTTGTAGTTCAAATTTGAATTTTTCACATTAAATGCTCAGAAACACAATTAATGTATAAAAAAGGCCAAATGAACCCAGAATAGTTCCAAAAATTAGCAACATACTTCTATTTGGTCTAATCCGCATGTGTAAAAAGATTAAGGCGAGAGAAGGCAGTGTACACATGTCATTTCACACTCGGAGGTGACACGTTCCCTCTCGGAACCACGAGCCTTCGTGAGAGAAGCTCCGGTTTGCAAGAAGCTTACACCAAAGCTTGTCCCAATTCAGCCAAAAACTTACCGCAGCATGTCGGTGCCATGTCATGAAACCATGCCAAGTTTCATGATTTTCAGGCGTGTTTTGGATTTTCACGAATTAAAAAACTAAGATGGTTAATCCTTCGGCCGAGCCACAACGCCCAGATGTTTTAATTTCATTTCCATTTCTTGCATGGGACCTAGTAATTCACCCAAGGACACACATGTGATTTATCAACCAACTTTGGTGCATGGAGCATGTGCTTGTAGTTCAAATTTGAATTATGCACATTAAATGCCTAGAAACTCAATTCAAATATAAAAAAGGCTATACGAACCCGGAATAATTCCGAAATTTAGGACGATACTTCTATTTGGTCTAAACCGCATGTGTAAAAAAATTAAGGCGGGAGAAGCCTGTGTATGTATGTCGTTTCGCACACAGAGGTGACAAGTTCCCTCTCCGAACAACTAGCCTTCCTGAGAGAAGCTCCGGTTTGCAAGAAGCTTACACCAAAGCTTGTACCAATTCGGCCAAAAAATACCACAACATGTTGGTGCCATGTCATGACACCGTGCCAAGTTTCATGATTTTCAGTCGTGTTTTGGATTTATAGGAATTGAAAAACCAGGTTTCTCAATCTTTTCGGCTGAGCCACGACGCCGAGATGTTTGAATTTCATTCCCATTTCTTGCATGGGACCTAGAAATTCACCCATGGACACACATGTGATGTTTCAACCCACTTTGGTGCACGGAAGCATGTACTTGTATTTGAAATTTGAATTATGCACATTAAATGCCCATAAACTGAATTAATGTATAAAAAAGTTTAAACGAACCCGGAATGATTCCAAAAATTAGCACGATACTTCTATTTGGTCTAATATGCATGTGTAACAAGATTAAGGCGGGAGAAGGTAGTGTATGTATGTCGTTTCGCACACGGAGGTGACACGTTCCCTCTTGGAACCATGAGCCTTCTTGAGAGAAGCTCTGGTTTGCAAGAAGCTTACACCAAAGCTTGTCCCAATCCAGCCAAATAATTTACCGCAGCATGTTGGTGCCATGTCATGAAACCATGCCATGTTTCATGATTTTTAGGCGTGTTTTGGAGTTACAGGAATTAAAAAACTAAGTTGGTCATGGCCGAGCCACGATGCCGAGATGTTTGAATTTCATTCCCATTTCTTGCATGGGACCTAGAAATTCACCCAAGGACAGACATGTGATTTTTCAACCAACATTGGTGCACTGGAGCATGTGCTTGTAGTTCAAATTTGAATTATGCAAACTAAATCACCAGAAACTCAATTAATGTATAAAAAAGGCCAAGCGAACCCAGAATAATTCCAATATTCAGCACGATACTTTTATTTGGCATAATCAGGCTGTGTAAAAAAATAAGGCGGGAGAAGGGAGTGTACATATGCCATTTCGCACACGGTGGTGACATGTTCCCTCTCGGAACCACGAGCCTTCTTGAGAGAAGCTCTGGTTTGCAAGAAGCTTACACCAAAGATAGTGCCAATTCAGCCAAAAAGTTTACCGCAACATGTTGGTTCCATATCAAGACACCGTGCCAAGTTTCATGATTTTCACACATGTTTTGGATTTAAAGGAATTAAAAAACCAAGTTTCTCAATCTTTCCGGCCGAGCCACGATGCCCACACTACTAGGAAAAAGGGCTATAGATGGAATTGACACTAACGGAGCACCAGACATGTGGTGCGCCATTACTATATACTAATGGTGCACCGTCTGTTGGTGCGCCATTAGTGTGCAGACACTAATGGCGCACCAGGCACACAGTGCGCCACTAGTAACAAAATGTTTTTTTTATTTTTTCAAACATTGGTGTCAATTACTAATGGCGCACCAGCCGTAGAGTGCGCCACTTCTGTATTTTTTTTCCTTTTTTGCAAAACTACTAATGGCGCACCGTTGCATAGTGTGCCATTACTAGTTTAAACTAGTAATGGCGCACTGTGCCACGGTGCGCCATTAGTATAGAAATTATTTTTTTTTACTTTTTTGCAAAACTACTAATGGCGCATGTCTTTGTGGTGCGCCATTAGTATGTTGGGTTACTAATGGCGCATGTCTCTGTGGTGCGCCATTAGTAATCTGGGACCAGCTAGATATTTTTGGACAGCCACACCTACACACTCACTTTCCCCACTTCATTCCCCCACCTCCTTCTCTAAGCTTGTCGGCTGCCTCCTCCTCCTCACCTCATCTCGATCGCTATCCCACCTCGCCAGATCCGGTCCCCCTCGCCGCCGAGCACCCCCCGCACCATCTCCCCCGCTCCACCGGCCGCCGCCGCCGACCCCCGCACACTCCCCCACTCCACCGCCGCCGCCGACCCACCGCACCCTCCCCCGCTCCACCAGCCGCCGCCGACCCTTGGGCCGCACCCTCCCCCACTCCACAGTCGCCGACGACCCACCGCACCCACTCCCCCGCACCCTCCCCGGCCCGCTCCACCGTCACAAATGAATGCAACTAAAATTGCAAAAAAAACAAATTTGATTATATTTTTTCATATTCATAAATATTTTCAAATAACAAATTTGATGATATTTTATAAAAAATTATTACTTTTTTTATAAAAAATATTACTGTTATGATTTAAACAAGTTTGAACATATTTAAACACAAATAAATATCAAACAACATTTTAAATGCATAAAAAAATTGGGGAGCCTGGGAATCGAACCCAGGACCTCCTAGTGTGTGTGCTGCGTGCTGACTAGTCGGGCTAGTGGGCGTGTTCTGATGGAGATAGGGTTAGGTTGAATATAACCTGACCAGTCGGGCTAGTAATTAAAACAAAATTCTAATGGCGCACCAGGGGGAGGTGCGCCATTAGAATCGTCGTACTTATGGCGCACTAGGGGGAGGTGCGCCATTGCTAACCCTCCCCCACTCCACCTATTCCCCTCGCACTGTGGCCTCCCTCCCTTGCCAGATCCCCCACTCAACCCCAAACGTACGCCGCCGCCCCCTTGCTCCGCCCCCTCCGTCCGCCGCCGCCGCTATGGTCTTGCGCTGCCCCGACGCCGCCGCCCCGACCCCCGCGGGACTCCACCCCCGCCGCCCCCGCGCCCCCCGAACGGGATCGGCCGAGCGCGCGCAGCCCGCTACTCTTCTCTCCTCCTCCCTCCGACGAGCGAGGGCCTCCTCCGGCCCCTACAGCAACCGGCGAGCGCGGCCCCGATGCACCCACCCCGCCTGCCCCTGCCGTCCTCTGCCACCGGTCCTTGCTCTCCTTCGACCGCGGTGAGCGAGGACCCGGACGAGCTCGGACCCCGACCCCGACCCCTTCGCCAACCCCGACCCTGACCCCTCCAGCGACCAGGTACCTCTCCTCCTTCCTCCTTTCTCCCTCTCTCCACCATTCCACATTCCCTCCCTCCCTCCCCTCTCTTTGCCGACCACTTGCTGCTATGTGCTGCTACTGCGGTGCCTCGTGCGCAAGCAGTCGCGTCCACCGCAGCTCCGGGCCTCCCGTGCTGGCCTGCTGCCGCTGCTGCCTCCGGCGGCCGCTCACTGCCTTGCACACCCGCGCACGCACCTAGTCCGTGCCGGCCCTGCTTGACGTCCCGCGCGCGCCCCTGCGCCTACCTGAGCTGCTTCTGCTGAAGCTCTTGCCCTGCTGCTACGCTAATACTGCTGCTGCTTACTGTACTGCTAGCTAGCTTTTCAATTTTTACATTGACTAACCTCCTAGACAGACCATAATCTGTGGTTAAACAACTGGTAGAATGACTGAATAAAATATGAGTAGGTAGTATATGATCAATAGGCAATACTAGTGGATATTAGGCATTTTTACAGGCAATAATAGTGGGTGATGTACCTGGATGTCTGTGGGTGATGCTCAGGTGGTATGTATGATGTCTCCGCTTTTTTTGAGATTGCCGCTGCTATCTCACCAGATTATATGTAGTGTGTCATTCTTGCTATGGTCATGTAAGAGAAATGCTTTGCCTTGCTAATTTTACCATGAGATTTGGGGTAATCAGCTAGTTCTAGTCAAAGCAAGTGGTTTTCCTGAGCTATGCCTTGGTTAGAAAATGATGCATGATGGTTTGTTTAGAAGAGGAATAATCCCAGGATAGCACGTATCATGGGGTCAAACCTGGGACCCCTATAGTAATTTGATTTTGATTATTAATTTTTCTGTGAGCAGATGAATTATAGTGTTTGTGTTGTAATCAAACTTGAGCTGAAATAGAACTTGACAGCCTGTACAATGAATATATACAGTCAATGTAATTTTTGGGAGTAATTTTTGGTCTGAAATCACTCAAGCAGTAACTGAATTTTTAAACTGAACTTGACACAATACTATTCAGTTAATTTGCTTGGACAGTAGTACGTATGCTCATCACTTTATGTATGGTGTTATGCCCTGTTATCTCTGTTCAGTTAACTAATGAAGCACTAGGCTCATCCATGGTACAAGTTCACCTGTGAACACTTGAAATTAGTCAGGACATCCCGTACTGATAGATGTAAATTGTGTCCAGTAGGCTTTGAAGCACTGGTTTTTCTTGTTCCTAACTCTGAATCTGATATAAACCATACTGTTGGCATAAGTGGTCTTTTGTATATGTGATGATGCTTTGTTAATATAAAGCTATAGATGATGTTGTACTTGTGATGATGCTACTTGTGATCTTCTGAAATGACCCATTGGCGACTTCATTATGCGGGGATAATGATATTGCAGGTACCCCGAGAGGCCCTTGAGTTTGCCGGAATGTCGATTAATTTTCGTTCCGGCAAATTCGGGTACTCCATATGTCCTAGTTTCAGCAAAGGTCGTGCTGAGATTTTCTATTAATTTTAGCATGACTTTGCTAAAAATAGGACATATGGGGTACTTGCGACTAATGCATGGGCCGGGGTATCTTATTACTTAGTTAAGTAGGATCAACTACCCCGCCATTCTTGCTGCATTAAACCATAGGTGGCAATAGATCCAAGTGATTAGGCCCAACTTAGAATTCTCGTTAGCATCGATAAACCCTAGATGATAAACTCAACATAGGTGGCAATAGAGCCAAGTGATTAGGCCCAACCTAGGGTGCCTCGGCATTGATAAACCCTAAATGATGAAAACTTAACATGGCTTCTATAGGGTGCCTCGGTGTCGATGAGAACCTAAATGATGTACTCTTAGGCTTTTAGGGTGCCTCGGCGTCGACAAACCCTAAATGATAAAAGCTTAGCTTTTAGGATGCCTCGGTGTCGACAAACCCTAAATGATGAGACCATGATCTTGTTCCTTGACAATAACCAACTTTTTTGACCAAACTTTTTTCCTATTTAGAGCGAAACATGGCCCACAATGATGAGGACGGTGGTTCAGGCAGCAAGCAATTCTGGGAGCTATCCCAGGAGTTGGAGGAAGACACCGATCCTGACTACACAACCCCTAGTGGCGTCGGGGATGACACCACTGATGATGGCGCCGCGGATGCCACCACTGATGATGGCGGCGCACGCACAGATGGCAGCCAACCGAAGAGGCAATGGCAGGACCGGCGCCCGAACGTGCTCGGCACCGTCAGGGAGGAATTTATTGAAGTGAACTCCGACGGGCATCCGACGGCGCCCAAACACGTAGTCAAGGGGTACTCGATTCAGCTCGGGTGCATTCTCCGGAGCACCTCCTCGATCAACACCGAGAACCTAAGGCATAAGGACCGAGGGAATTTGCGCAGCCTCCTCTTCACGAAGCTGCATGAATGATACAAGTTCCCCGCTGAGTTCGCAAACACACGCCTCTCGGGTAATAAAGTGAACGGTGCCGCCCTCACGACGATGAGCAAGGCCCTTTCTACTTGGAAAAGCACGGTGAAGGCAATGATTAACAAAGGTGATAGTTATGAGAAGATCAAGGCGAAATATCCTTTGATTAGCAAAGATTACTACAAGGAGTTCAAGAGAAAGTGCAAGAGCCCCGCAACCTCCGAATCAAGTCAGTCGAGGAAAGAAACGCGGCAGTTGAACATAGGGGTCCACCAACTCGGTCCTGACGGTTACAGAGTGGCGGAGCCTGTATGGGACAAGGAGGACGCGGAGCGTACCGAGCAAGTCCTACCGCCCTGCTTCGAGAAATACAAAGACAAGCAGACCAGGAACTTTCTCAGGGCCCGGTACAAGGAGGACCCAGTAACAAAGGAGCTTACCACGGATCCCAAGACCAAGGAGCTTGAGCTTGTTCTGGTAAGGAATACACCCTCGCGTAATTAGCTCCATATGGTTGCATTCTAATTAATCCCCAATATTTCTAAATGGTTCATGTTCCTTCCGCAGGACAAACAAAGCAGTAGCGCGGGGTCGTCTCAGAGCTCCCCTTTCGACACCCCTTTGAATAGGGCGTTGAACCTAATGAAAAACAGGGATAAGCTTAATAAGCCGACGTCAGCTGGTCGTGTGGCCGGCAAAGGTTTGTCCACAAAATGGTCGTCATACTATGCCGCTGGTGGGCGAAAGGAGAAAGAGACCAGGTCGGAAAGCTAGTCGCGCGAGGTTGAAGCACTCAAGGCGCAAGTGGTGCGGATTACGGAGATGGTTCAAGAGCAATTGCAACAACAACTGGGATCGACGCTCACCGGCATTATGCCTACCTTGATTCATGGGATAACGACGTGGATTGCGGGTGGCCAACAGGGGCCGCCCGCGATTCTGAGCTTCACGGCCAGCAACTCGCAAAACGCGCAAGCGGCGCCATTGGTGTCTCCGGTGGCGGCTGTATTGGTGTCTACGACGGCGGCGCCATTGGTGTCTCCGGCGGCGGCGGTATTGGTGTCTCCGACGCCGGCATTAGAGCTTAATGCACCCGGGTGTACGCCGGCCGGCACCTCGCCAGCAAGCAGCCCCTCCGTCAGTTGCACGCCCGCCGTTGGCGGTGCCTCGACATTAGCCGAGCTCGACGGCAGCACGGTAACTAAGCCTATCGGCAGAGGACTTCATATCCTTGCCTTTGACTGGGCATCCCTGACGCCCTACATGTTTTCGCAGGGCACCGCCGACGTTCCTTGCACTCTCCTGCACTTTGTGGGCGGCGAGTTGGTCAATGTCGCCAAGGGCAGAATCGTTCAATCGGGCAACCCCATGTTCCACGGTAATCCGATGCCACCCACAATGTATAGGGTTGAAGTGGTTCGGGTGCTGCCAGGCTGCGATGACCTCTTACCTCCGATTCGACCCGCTGGGGCCTACGAAGAAGATGAGATGACCCTCAGCGCCTTTGTAAGCCGGCCCCTGCTTTGGCCGAAGAGCCAGATTTGTTTGGGGGCGGGGGACACCACCCCATAGACAAGACCACCAGTCGTGCCGGCGCCAAGCCATGGCAAGAACGCCGCAACGCTACCGGACATGCCGGACATCCCTATGGCACAGGATCCGGATATGCATATGGCACAGGATCTGGACGACGACGACAATGACGATGGTACATTTACCAACGTGGATAAGTAGTTTGCCGAACATGGGTACGGTGACGAGTTCTGCGGGCCTCCTTCTCAAGAACCCAAACAAGACGACCGCGATCTAGCTGGTACGGCAGAGCAACCCAATTACAACAGGCGTCGTCTGGTGTTCAGTTCTAAGGAGACGCCTCCAGCTGCCGCCTTCACCGAGCCTCAAATAGCGGAGGTGCCAAATATTATCAGCCCCAACATGCTCAAGAAGGCAGTCTGTGAGCAGAACTCGGTCCCATTACAGCAGATCAAGAAGAAGGGCCGAAAATGGCACACTAAAAAGGCCGTCGGTGCGAGCCAGCCAGCACCGAGTATGATCCGTGCTCAGGACGTGCCACCTTCACCTAAGGATATCTCGAGGAGGGTGCATGTGGCGGGTAGGGTGATGCTACCGACAAATATGCTCAATGCTACAACCGCTGCTATGCGGAGTCTGGACGACAGTGTTCTTTCTTTGGAGAAGAGGCGTCTCAGAGAGAATGATGTGGCATACCCGATTTTCATGGCCAAGGTGCCAGAGGGCAAGGGCTTCATGGATGGCGCCATCGGGGGTACGATCGTCCTGCGGTTTGATGACATCTTCGCTATGTTCAACCTTCATCCGCTGCACTACACCTTCGTTCGGCTATTTTCACTGAGTATGGAGATGCGTATCATTAGAGACAAGACCCTGGACATCCTGATTGTCGACCCCTTCTACATGTGTGCCAAGCTATTGAGCAGCGCTGGGGACCGCCAAGTCACGAGTTCACACCTCGAAGACGTCATTCTGGCAAACCCAGATAAGGATAACTTCCTTGTGGCTTACTTTCCCGAGTAAGTCATCCCTTAAGCGGCCCGTAACATATGATTTCTTAGATTTCGATCGTTCTTTTTTTTCTAACATTCCGTGTTCTGTGCAGTGACACACATTGCACACTCATCCTCTTAAGCCCGAAATATTCCATGGCCATGTATTTCGACCCAAACCGTAACTCCAAGATAGACTACACAAATATCAAGAAAGTTCTTGATGATGTTCTCCCCGGCTATGCCAAATCTGGAGGCACCTTCACCAGGGCAGTTCGTAAGTACGGCAAGCACGTGTTCACCCACAATACGACATTCTGCTGCGTCAAGCAGCCGCCTGGCGGTCAGAAGGATGCCTACTACGCCCTCCATCACATGCAGGTGATCGTAAGTGTCACACCCTAGCTAGTCATGCATTAGAATGTTGCATCATGTTTACTCTTTCATCAGAAACTTGAAATGGGGATGACAGAACCCCCAGTCCCCTCTGAAACCAACTAGGGTTACTAAAATAATTTTTCAATGAACCTGAAATGCCCTTCTAAAATGTCCATCATTTTAGCCTTGGTCCAGAACCTCTGCAAAAGTGGTGCACATTTTCCTAGGCCATCCTAGGGTTTTTGAATTAAATCATACCTATTTGAATTTGGGCATTTAAAATAATATAAAATATTTAAATGCTCAAATATCTCCAAACTAAAATGTTTCATGTTGGAAATAATCCAACCATGGACCAGGAGTAGTTTGGTGAATTTTGGAGTTGCCTAGGTATTTTAATTAATTCAACACAGTTGCAGATATATTAAATAAAAACAGAAAACAGAAAAGAAAGGGAGAAAGACTTACCTGTGCGGCCCAGCCAGCTGGCCGGCCCAGCCAGCAACCGACCCAGCCCAGCACTGTAGCTCCCCGTCGTCTTCCTCCCCACGCCCCGAAGCTGCTGCGTGCTCGCGCGCGCGCGGCCGCGCGGCCACCTCCTGCTTGCCGACGCCCTCCTGGCCGCGTGGACGACGTCCGCAGCCCGTCCCGATCCCCCCTGCTCTCGCTCACTCTCCCCCATCTCTCCCTCGCTCTCTCTCGCTCTCGGCCGAAGCACACCGTCGCCGCCGTTCGCCGTAGCCACTGTCTCCGGCCACCCCTCGCTCCCCCGAGTAGCTCAGAAGCTCCGCCACAACTCCCTCTTCCTCCCCACCGCTCCACGAGTCCCCGGAAGCCCTGCATCGCCGCCACGTCGCCGTTCCCCTCTTCGGGCTCCGACCACCGTCGCCGACGAATTCGCCGTCTCCAGCGCGTCCCCGAGCCCGCTTCGACGCTCACTGCAACCGCGGTGAGCTACGCCACAGTTTCCCCCTCTTCTCCCCCTCGATCCCTCACCGTAGCTTCATCTCCACCACGGCCGAACCTCCGCCGTCGCCGAGCTCGCCGTCGACGCAGCTCCGGTGACCATTTGGTCACCCCGGCGAGTCCAACGCGTTCACAGAACCCAGTAGAGCATCCCTAGCGCCTCATTTTGCTCGACTTCGAGCTCCAGCACCACTCCCGTGCACGACCGAACCCCGGCGGCCGCAGCCGAGCTCACCGCCGTCAACTCCGGCCACCCCGACCCCAACGGACTCCGCCAAGAGCCGCGGGTCGTCCTCAGCTTCACTCCGGTGATCTCCGCGGTCCATTTGGTGGCCGAAACGACCAAAACCACTATCGCCGCCGCACTGTTGGTCGCCGCCGGCCAGAACTCCGGCGAGCTGACGTGGCCTAGCTAATTAGCCACTAAACCACCACCTACAGACGCTGACAAGTGGGCCCAGGGCTTAGTCAAAGCTAACCAGCCCGGGGTCAACGCGGGATTAGCCCCTGTGACACTGACGTGTGGACCCCACACGTCAGGTTTGACCCGAGCCAGCTCTGTTGACCTGCTGATGTCACTGTGATGTCAAGCTGACGCAGTAAATGATATTTCTGGATTTAAATTTAATCAGGAAATTCAGAATATTATTTAAACTTCAAAAATTCATAACTTTTATTCTGTAACTCCAAATTGGAAAAATTATATATGAAAAATGATCAGAAAAATCCAATCTATCCATCTGTACTATTTCCATGCATGACCAAACAAGTTAAATTTATGTTATAACCAGAACAAGGAAAGGCACTTTAAAAGGCCATATTTGAATTTGAAATTTGAATCTTTGATTCAAATTTGCTCAAACACTTCTGGCTTTAGTTGCATTAGCCCAACACACTCATATTGCCATGTTTCATGCATGCATCATATTGTTGCATATTGTTTGGTGATGCCTGTGTATCGTTATCCTTGCGACAGGATCTGTCCCCGAAGAGTACCCTGATTACCCTAGCGAAGAGCCGTACCCGTGCAACGAACCATCAGGCAAGCAACCAATCATTTGATCATATCGATACAATCCCATGTTCTCGCTCCTGCTCTCTTTTACTGCATTAAGACAACACGTTCAAACTGCTGTGTGCCACGGTAGTTGAACCCATTTCCTCTGCATGACCTGTCATTGCCACAGTAACTAGATGAAACCCACTAGCATGTGTAGGAGTTGATTGAGCCATATGTATGTGTTGTTCCTACCTTGCTATGCCTGCTATGCTTAGAGTCGTGTCAGGTCTGGTTCACCTGGGTGATGGGCTAGAGTGAAATGATTATGTCGGTAATGAGAGTGGTGTGGTGAACACGATTTGGTAAAGGTATCGATGAGAGGCCATGTAGGAGTACATGGTGGGTTGTTTCATTGAAGCCGACCTTAAGCACTGAGATCTGTATGTGTGATTTAAGAATCAGCTACTACCATGCATTGGGCCCGAAACCAATGGACCCTCTCGACTTCTTATTCACCCTAGTTCTCCGTCCAGGAGTTGCAAGTAGTTTCTGGTGTTTGTAGCCTACTGGAGGCCGTGGACAGCGCTGACCGTAGGGGTGGGCTGTGATGCGGTAGGTACGTGGCCGGGTGTACCGAATACCCGTTAGGTATCTCGGGAACCCTGTTCACATCGTTCGGGGCCGTATGGGAAACCTCGGCCGGACTCCCTGCGGATGGAACCTGAATAGGCGATAAACCTGGACTGGAGGCTTAGGTGATTAGGTAGGTCGTGGCCGACACCCACGTTGGGCTTCCGCTTGAAGGTTGCCGAGTACATGTCATGTAAACGACGATAAGTGGTGAGAGCGTGTATGAAGAAGTACACCCCTGCAGGGTTAACATGATCTATTCGAATAGCCGCGTCCGCGGTAAAGGACTACTTGGTTGCCTATACAGTTCATAGACAAGTAAATGAAAACTATTAAAAGCCTCAAGATAAGTGTGAGTGCCGAGGATGGCTCTTCCGTAGGAAGACGGAGGTGGATCCTCGGTAGTGTATTGAAGTGGTGAGTAGTGGACTCGTGTGCGCAAAACTATTTCAATGGAGTATCGTAGGATAGTCTAGCCAAGAGTCAAAGCTGGCTTGCTGCAATAACTCCACCAACCCTTCTTGATACTATGCATGTATGTAGGATCTGATGTAAGTCTTGCTGAGTACCTTTGTACTCATGTTGCTATAATCTACATTTTTACAGAAGACGCTGCAACCCCTTCTGATGGGTTCTATGTAGACGTTGACATCAACGAGTAGGCTAAAGACCCAGGTGGTGACCCTGAGCTTGTGAAGGACCACATAGTATAGCCAGGCTTTCCAAGCCTCTTTTATTTCACTAGTTGTCTGTACCCAGACAAAGTACTTCCGCTGTTGGCTTGTATGACTGTATGATTTGTATGTTGGGTCGTGAGACCCGTACTTGTGTGTATGACATGTATGGCTCCCTGAGCCTTAAATAAAGTACTTGTGTCATAGAGTCATGTTGTGATGCTTCGTTGTATTTGCACATATCGAGCATATTGTGTGTATGATTGAAATGCTTGGTATGTGTGGGGTCTGACCATCTAGTTGTTTATCTTTAGTAGCCTCTCTTACCGGGAAATGTCTCCTAGTGTTACCGCTGAGCCATGGTAGCTTGCTACTGCTCTGGAACACTTAGGCTGGCCGGCATGTGTCCTTCTTCGTTCCTGTGTCTGTCCCTTCGGGGAAATGTCACGCTTTGAGTACCGGAGTCCTGTTAGCCCGCTACAGCCCGGTTTACCGGAGTCCTGCTAGCCCAGTGCTACAGCCCGGACCCATATGCTGATGACCGACACGTTCGAAGCTGGGTCATGGATGCCTATCCCTGTAAGTCTGTGCCACTTTGGGTTTACGACTAGTCATGTCAGCCCGGGCTCCTTATCATATGGATGCTAGCGACACTATCATATACGTGAGCCGAAAGGCGCAAACGGTCCCGGGAAAAGGTAAGGCGACACCCGTGGGGATACCGTGCGTGAGGCCGCAAAGTGATATGAGGTGTTACCAGCTAGATCGATGTGACATCGAGTCGGGGTCCTGACAGCGTTGGCATCAGAGCCGGACTGCCTGTAGGTTCTCTAAGCCAAACTGGTCGATGTTGAGTCTAGAAATTCTTTAGTTATATGTAGGGGAATTGTTTGTGGGTTGGAACGTAAGGCTCTTTTTACTCCTTATACCTTATGACATTCTGATCTGAGTCAGTCCATTCTTCCACCGGGGGTTAAGGAGTTAGGATCTGTTCTCTCCATCAGGATCACGTGTTACTAATCAGTAGTACCTTATAAGTTTGATGGTTATCAGCCTAGTTCAGTTCTTCTACCACATTATGTTGTAGGAATGGTTTCAAGACTTGATATGATGATGTTGAGTGTGTACGAAATCCTTTGTCAAATGTCTCAATATCCTTTTTGAGCATTTACAGCTGTTATGCTGCCGAAATTTTGCTAGAAATTCTAATGCCTTTGCATTATGATTATGCTTTCAGATGGCCACTCACGATCCCAATCAAGTGGTTCGCCTGACTCGATGCCTAGATGTACCCGGCCATACTGCTAAGTTGGTCAGGGTAATGACTGAGGCTGGATACCGCTGGTATCCTGAGTACACGGTCGAAGAGCAATTCCGAGACTTTAATCAAAGCCAGTATCTCTGCACTGTCAGGATATTTCCATCTTATCCTGGATCCACTGAGCCTCTTCACTGCTCCTATGGACTCGGGGTTACTATCGAGATGGCTGTGCAGGATGCCGCCTACTCTATGATGACCATTATGCGAGTCAGATCTGGGTTATTTCGGGACTCTGATTTCCGGTATATGCCAGGATCACTTCCGGGAGCACAAGGGTATCTCCAGGCTATCTATGCTGACTCCACTCAGGAGGATTCACGGAGTCGCACCACTGCTGAGATGCTCGAGGATAAGGACCGTGAAAATCGGGCCTTAAGGTTAGAGCTCTTCAATACCCGTGCTGACCACTGGGCCACTTTTACTCGGTTCGCACCGGCGGTGCAAGCTGGATATTCAGATATGCGCGATCTCTATCCTGTGAGATCTGCTCTGCCAGACGTGATGGTTTGGCGTGATGTAGGAGGCATCACCCCACCTCGCGGTCCCCGTAGGCCACCGTTTGTTGGTCCAAGGCCTCATCCTAGCCCCTATGGTCCACAAGCTCCGCGAGATCGTCTGTTTCCGGATGAACATGTTGAGCTTCCAGGCTATGGAGGTGACTTCTACGAGGACTACTACGGATCGGTCTGAGTTAGTAGTAGTATCACTAGTTCGCACTAGCTGTGTCGTCTATTGTCCTGCGTGTCTCGTGGGATATGACCTAGTTTGTACTCTTCCGGAGATGTAGAAAAATAATGTATAGGAGCTTGGAATGCCTCCGATGAGATG